>NW_027478170.1:1803920-2104573 GCF_051020975.1 Osmia lignaria lignaria | reverse complement strand
CATAATAGAGATACAGAAACACCGTGGCCCCTTTCTTTGAGATAACTCTGCACTATTGCGAGCTGCAAATGCCACTTCCAGCTTAGCTGTGCAGAAGAAGAACAACAAGAAGAAGAAATATCTCGAAATATGTCCGTCAGGCCCCTTCCCTTGAGATATATCTGCAAATATCTCGGAAAGGAAGCGAGCTATGGCAAAATGTTAAGAGACCTTTTTTGTAGAGAATTCTGTTTCCTACAATTTATGTTCTATGATATTTTTTGATCAGAAGCGTAGTTTTCGAGATATATCGAGATATTTAAAAGTTCCGAAGCCGCACCAACATAATAGAGATACAGAAACACCGTGGCCCCTTTCTTTGAGATAACTCAGCACTAGTGCGAGCCGCAAATGCCACTTCCAGCTTAGCTGTGCAGAAGAAGAACAACAAGAAGAAGAAATATCTCGAAATATGTCCGTGAGGCCCCTTCCCTTGAGATAAATCTGCAAATATCTCGGAAACGAAGCGAGCTATGGCGAAATGTTAAGAGACCTTTTTTGTAGAGAATTAAGTTTCCTACTTTTCATGTTCTATGATATTTTTTGATCAGATGCGTAGTTCTCGAGATATATCAAGATATTTAAAAGTTCCGAAGCCGCACCAACATAATAGAGATACAGAAACACCGTGGCCCCTTTCTTTGAGATAACTCTGCACTATTGCGAGCTGCAAATGCCACTTCCAGCTTAGCTGTGCAGAAGAAGAACAACAAAAAGAAGAAATATCTCGAAATATGTCCGTTAGGCCCCTTCCCTTGAGATAAATGTGCAAATATCTCGGAAACGAAGCGAGCTATGGCAAAATGTTGAGAGACCTTTTTTGTAGAGAATTAAGTTTCCTACTTTTTATCTTCTATGATATTTTTTGATCAGATGCGTAGTTCTCGAGATATATCAAGATATTTAAAAGTTCCGAAGCCGCACCAACATAATAGAGATACAGAAACACCGTGGCCCCTCTCTTTGAGATAACTCTGCACTATTGCGAGCTGCAAATGCCACTTCCAGCTTAGCTGTGCAGAGGAAGAACAACAAGAAGAAGAAGTATCTCGAAATATGTCCGTCAGGCCCGTTCCTTTGAGCTGAATCTGCAAATATCTCGGAAACGAAGCGAGCTATGGCAAAATGTTAAGATACGTTTTTTGTAGAGAATTATGTTTCCTACAATTTATGTTCTATGATATTTTTTGATCAGAAGCGTAGTTTTCGAGATATATCGAGATATTTAAAAGTTCCGAAGCCGCACCAACATAATAGAGATACAGAAACACCGTGGCCCCTTTCTTTGAGATAACTCTGCACTAGTGCGAGCTGCAAATGCCACTTCCAGCTTAGCTGTGCAGAAGAAGAACAACAAGAAGAAGAAATATCTCGAAATATGTCCGTCAGGCCCCTTCCCTTGAGATAAATCTGCAAATATCTCGGAAACGAAGCGAGCTATGGCAAAATGTTAAGAGACCTTTTTTGTAGAGAATTAAGTTTCCTACTTTTTATGTTCTATGATATTTTTTGATCAGATGCGTAGTTCTCGAGATATATCAAGATATTTAAAAGTTCCGAAGCCGCACCAACATAATAGAGATACAGAAACACCGTGGCCCCTCTCTTTGAGATAACTCTGCACTATTGCGAGCTGCAAATGCCACTTCCAGCTTAGCTGTGCAGAGGAAGAACAACAAGAAGAAGAAGTATCTCGAAATATGTCCGTCAGGCCCGTTCCTTTGAGCTGAATCTGCAAATATCTCGGAAACGAAGCGAGCTATGGCAAAATGTTGAGATACGTTTTTTGTAGAGAATTATGTTTCCTACAATTTATGTTCTATGATATTTTTTGATCAGAAGCGTAGTTTTCGAGATATATCGAGATATTTAAAAGTTCCGAAGCCGCACCAACATAATAGAGATACAGAAACACCGTGGCCCCTTTCTTTGAGATAACTCTGCACTAGTGCGAGCTGCAAATGCCACTTCCAGCTTAGCTGTGCAGAAGAAGAACAACAAGAAGAAGAAATATCTCGAAATATGTCCGTCAGGCCCCTTCCCTTGAGATAAATCTGCAAATATCTCGGAAACGAAGCGAGCTATGGCAAAATGTTAAGAGACCTTTTTTGTAGAGAATTAAGTTTCCTACTTTTTATGTTCTATGATATTTTTTGATCAGATGCGTAGTTCTCGAGATATATCAAGATATTTAAAAGTTCCGAAGCCGCACCAACATAATAGAGATACAGAAACACCGTGGCCCCTTTCTTTGACATAACTCTGCACTATTGCGAGCCGCAAATGCCACTTCCAGCTTAGCTGTGCAGAGGAAGAACAACAAGAAGAAGAAGTATCTCGAAATATGTCCGTCAGGCCCGTTCCTTTGAGCTGAATCTGCAAATATCTCGGAAACGAAGCGAGCTATGGCAAAATGTTAAGATACGTTTTTTGTAGAGAATTATGTTTCCTACAATTTATGTTCTATGATATTTTTTGATCAGAAGCGTAGTTTTCGAGATATATCGAGATATTTAAAAGTTCCGAAGCCGCACCAACATAATAGAGATACAGAAACACCGTGGCCCCTTTCTTTGAGATAACTCTGCACTAGTGCGAGCTGCAAATGCCACTTCCAGCTTAGCTGTGCAGAAGAAGAACAACAAGAAGAAGAAATATCTCGAAATATGTCCGTCAGGCCCCTTCCCTTGAGATAAATCTGCAAATATCTCGGAAACGAAGCGAGCTATGGCAAAATGTTAAGAGACCTTTTTTGTAGAGAATTAAGTTTCCTACTTTTTATGTTCTATGATATTTTTTGATCAGATGCGTAGTTCTCGAGATATATCAAGATATTTAAAAGTTCCGAAGCCGCACCAACATAATAGAGATACAGAAACACCGTGGCCCCTCTCTTTGAGATAACTCTGCACTATTGCGAGCTGCAAATGCCACTTCCAGCTTAGCTGTGCAGAGGAAGAACAACAAGAAGAAGAAGTATCTCGAAATATGTCCGTCAGGCCCGTTCCTTTGAGCTGAATCTGCAAATATCTCGGAAACGAAGCGAGCTATGGCAAAATGTTAAGATACGTTTTTTGTAGAGAATTATGTTTCCTACAATTTATGTTCTATGATATTTTTTGATCAGAAGCGTAGTTTTCGAGATATATCGAGATATTTAAAAGTTCCGAAGCCGCACCAACATAATAGAGATACAGAAACACCGTGGCCCCTTTCTTTGAGATAACTCTGCACTAGTGCGAGCTGCAAATGCCACTTCCAGCTTAGCTGTGCAGAAGAAGAACAACAAGAAGAAGAAATATCTCGAAATATGTCCGTCAGGCCCCTTCCCTTGAGATAAATCTGCAAATATCTCGGAAACGAAGCGAGCTATGGCAAAATGTTAAGAGACCTTTTTTGTAGAGAATTAAGTTTCCTACTTTTTATGTTCTATGATATTTTTTGATCAGATGCGTAGTTCTCGAGATATATCAAGATATTTAAAAGTTCCGAAGCCGCACCAACATAATAGAGATACAGAAACACCGTGGCCTCTTTTTTTGAGATAACTCTGCACTATTGCGAGCTGCAAATGCCGCTTCGAGCTTAGCTGTGCAGAAGAAGAACAACAAGAAGAAGAAATATCTCGAAATATGTCCGTCAGGCCAGTTCCTTTGAGCTGAATCTGCAAATATCTCGGAAACGAAGAGAGCTATGGCAAAATGTTAAGAGACCTTTTTTGTAGAGAATTAAGTTTCCTACTTTTTATGTTCGATGATATTTTTTGATCAGATGCGTAGTTCTCGAGATATATCAAGATATTTAAAAGTTCCGAAGCTGCACCAACATAATAGAGGTACAGAAACACCGTGGCCTCTTCCTTTGAGATAACTCTGCACTATTGCGAGCTGCAAATGCCACTTCGAGCTTAGCTGTGCAGAAGAAGAACAACAAGAAGAAGAAATATCTCGAAATATGTCCGTCAGGCCCCTTCCCTTGAGATAAATCTGCAAATATCTCGGAAACGAAGAGAGCTATGGCAAAATGTTAAGAGACCTTTTTTGTAGAGAATTAAGTTTCCTACTTTTCATGTTCTATGATATTTTTTGATCAGATGCGTAGTTCTCGAGATATATCAAGATATTTAAAAGTTCCGAAGCCGCACCAACATAATAGAGATACAGAAACATCGTGGCCCCTTTCTTTGAGATAACTCTGCACTAGTGCGAGCCGCAAATGCCACTTCCAGCTTAGCTGTGCAGAAGAAGAACAACAATAAGAAGAAATATCTCGAAATATGTCCGCCAGGCCCCTTCCCTTGAGATAAATATGCAAATATCTCGGAAACGAAGCGAGCTATGGCAAAATGATAAGAGACGTTTTTTGTAGAGAATTATGTTTCCTACAATTTATGTTCTATGATATTTTTTGATCAGAAGCGTAGTTTTCGAGATATATCGAGATATTTAAAAGTTCCGAAGCCGCACCAACATAATAGGGATACAGAAACACCGTGGCCCCTTTCTTTGAGATAACTCTGCACTAGTGCGAGCCGCAAATGCCACTTCCAGCTTAGCTGTGCAGAAGAAGAACAACAAGAAGAAGAAATATCTCGAAATATGTCCGTCAGGCCCCTTCCCTTGAGATAAATCTGCAGATATCTCGGAAACGAAGCGAGCTATGGCGAAATGTTAAGAGACCTTTTTTGTAGAGAATTAAGTTTCCTACTTTTTATGTTCTATGATATTTTTTGATCAGATGCGTAGTTCTCGAGATATATCAAGATATTTAAAAGTTCCGAAGCCGCACCAACATAATAGAGATACAGAAACACCGTGGCCCCTTTCTTTGAGATAACTCTGCACTATTGCGAGCTGCAAATGCCACTTCCAGCTTAGCTGTGCAGAAGAAGAACAACAAGAAGAAGAAATATCTCGAAATATGTCCGTCAGGCCCCTTCCCTTGAGATAAATCTGCAAATATCTCGGAAACGAAGCGAGCTATGGCGAAATGTTAAGAGACCTTTTTTGTAGTGAATTAAGTTTCCTACTTTTTATGTTCTATGATATTTTTTGATCAGATGCGCAGTTCTCGAGATATATCAAGATATTTAAAAGTTCCGAAGCCGCACCAACATAATAGAGATACAGAAACACCGTGGCCCCTTTCTTTGAGATAACTCTGCACTATTGCGAGCTGCAAATGCTACTTCCAGCTTAGCTGTGCAGAGGAAGAACAACAAGAAGAAGAAATATCTCGAAATATGTCCGTCAGGCCAGTTCCTTTGAGCTGAATCTGCAAATATCTCGGAAACGAAGCGAGCTATGGCAAAATGTTAAGAGACGTTTTTTGTAGAGAATTAAGTTTCCTACTTTTTATGTTCTATGATATTTTTTGATGAGATGCGTAGATCTCGAGATATATCAAGATATTCAAAAGTTCCGAAGCCGCACCAACATAATAGAGATACAGAAACACCGTGGCCCCTTTCTTTGAGATAACTCTGCACTATTGCGAGCTGCAAATGCCACTTCCAGCTTAGCTGTGCAGAAGAAGAACAACAAGAAGAAGAAATATCTCGAAATATGTCCGTCAGGCCCCTTCCCTTGAGATATATCTGCAAATATCTCGGAAAGGAAGCGAGCTATGGCAAAATGTTAAGAGACCTTTTTTGTAGAGAATTATGTTTCCTACAATTTATGTTCTATGATATTTTTTGATCAGAAGCGTAGTTTTCGAGATATATCGAGATATTTAAAAGTTCCGAAGCCGCACCAACATAATAGAGATACAGAAACACCGTGGCCCCTTTCTTTGAGATAACTCTGCACTAGTGCGAGCTGCAAATGCCACTTCCAGCTTAGCTGTGCAGAAGAAGAACAACAAGAAGAAGAAATATCTCGAAATATGTCCGTCAGGCCCCTTCCCTTGAGATAAATCTGCAAATATCTCGGAAACGAAGCGAGCTATGGCAAAATGTTAAGAGACCTTTTTTGTAGAGAATTAAGTTTCCTACTTTTTATGTTCTATGATATTTTTTGATCAGATGCGTAGTTCTCGAGATATATCAAGATATTTAAAAGTTCCGAAGCCGCACCAACATAATAGAGATACAGAAACACCGTGGCCTCTTTTTTTGAGATAACTCTGCACTATTGCGAGCTGCAAATGCCGCTTCGAGCTTAGCTGTGCAGAAGAAGAACAACAAGAAGAAGAAATATCTCGAAATATGTCCGTCAGGCCAGTTCCTTTGAGCTGAATCTGCAAATATCTCGGAAACGAAGAGAGCTATGGCAAAATGTTAAGAGACCTTTTTTGTAGAGAATTAAGTTTCCTACTTTTTATGTTCGATGATATTTTTTGATCAGATGCGTAGTTCTCGAGATATATCAAGATATTTAAAAGTTCCGAAGCTGCACCAACATAATAGAGGTACAGAAACACCGTGGCCTCTTCCTTTGAGATAACTCTGCACTATTGCGAGCTGCAAATGCCACTTCGAGCTTAGCTGTGCAGAAGAAGAACAACAAGAAGAAGAAATATCTCGAAATATGTCCGTCAGGCCCCTTCCCTTGAGATAAATCTGCAAATATCTCGGAAACGAAGAGAGCTATGGCAAAATGTTAAGAGACCTTTTTTGTAGAGAATTAAGTTTCCTACTTTTCATGTTCTATGATATTTTTTGATCAGATGCGTAGTTCTCGAGATATATCAAGATATTTAAAAGTTCCGAAGCCGCACCAACATAATAGAGATACAGAAACATCGTGGCCCCTTTCTTTGAGATAACTCTGCACTAGTGCGAGCCGCAAATGCCACTTCCAGCTTAGCTGTGCAGAAGAAGAACAACAATAAGAAGAAATATCTCGAAATATGTCCGCCAGGCCCCTTCCCTTGAGATAAATATGCAAATATCTCGGAAACGAAGCGAGCTATGGCAAAATGATAAGAGACGTTTTTTGTAGAGAATTATGTTTCCTACAATTTATGTTCTATGATATTTTTTGATCAGAAGCGTAGTTTTCGAGATATATCGAGATATTTAAAAGTTCCGAAGCCGCACCAACATAATAGGGATACAGAAACACCGTGGCCCCTTTCTTTGAGATAACTCTGCACTAGTGCGAGCCGCAAATGCCACTTCCAGCTTAGCTGTGCAGAAGAAGAACAACAAGAAGAAGAAATATCTCGAAATATGTCCGTCAGGCCCCTTCCCTTGAGATAAATCTGCAGATATCTCGGAAACGAAGCGAGCTATGGCGAAATCTTAAGAGACCTTTTTTGTAGAGAATTAAGTTTCCTACTTTTTATGTTCTATGATATTTTTTGATCAGATGCGTAGTTCTCGAGATATATCAAGATATTTAAAAGTTCCGAAGCCGCACCAACATAATAGAGATACAGAAACACCGTGGCCCCTTTCTTTGAGATAACTCTGCACTATTGCGAGCTGCAAATGCCACTTCCAGCTTAGCTGTGCAGAAGAAGAACAACAAGAAGAAGAAATATCTCGAAATATGTCCGTCAGGCCCCTTCCCTTGAGATAAATCTGCAAATATCTCGGAAACGAAGCGAGCTATGGCGAAATGTTAAGAGACCTTTTTTGTAGTGAATTAAGTTTCCTACTTTTTATGTTCTATGATATTTTTTGATCAGATGCGCAGTTCTCGAGATATATCAAGATATTTAAAAGTTCCGAAGCCGCACCAACATAATAGAGATACAGAAACACCGTGGCCCCTTTCTTTGAGATAACTCTGCACTATTGCGAGCTGCAAATGCTACTTCCAGCTTAGCTGTGCAGAGGAAGAACAACAAGAAGAAGAAATATCTCGAAATATGTCCGTCAGGCCAGTTCCTTTGAGCTGAATCTGCAAATATCTCGGAAACGAAGCGAGCTATGGCAAAATGTTAAGAGACGTTTTTTGTAGAGAATTAAGTTTCCTACTTTTTATGTTCTATGATATTTTTTGATGAGATGCGTAGATCTCGAGATATATCAAGATATTCAAAAGTTCCGAAGCCGCACCAACATAATAGAGATACAGAAACACCGTGGCCCCTTTCTTTGAGATAACTCTGCACTATTGCGAGCTGCAAATGCCACTTCCAGCTTAGCTGTGCAGAAGAAGAACAACAAGAAGAAGAAATATCTCGAAATATGTCCGTCAGGCCCCTTCCCTTGAGATATATCTGCAAATATCTCGGAAAGGAAGCGAGCTATGGCAAAATGTTAAGAGACCTTTTTTGTAGAGAATTCTGTTTCCTACAATTTATGTTCTATGATATTTTTTGATCAGAAGCGTAGTTTTCGAGATATATCGAGATATTTAAAAGTTCCGAAGCCGCACCAACATAATAGAGATACAGAAACACCGTGGCCCCTTTCTTTGAGATATCTCTGCACTAGTGCGAGCCGCAAATGCCACTTCCAGCTTAGCTGTGCAGAAGAAGAACAACAAGAAGAAGAAATATCTCGAAATATGTCCGTGAGGCCCCTTCCCTTGAGATAAATCTGCAAATATCTCGGAAACGAAGCGAGCTATGGCGAAATGTTAAGAGACCTTTTTTGTAGAGAATTAAGTTTCCTACTTTTTATGTTCTATGATATTTTTTGATCAGATGCGTAGTTCTCGAGATATATCAAGATATTTAAAAGTTCCGAAGCCGCACCAACATAATAGAGATACAGAAACACCGTGGCCCCTTTCTTTGAGATAACTCTGCACTATTGCGAGCTGCAAATGCTACTTCCTGCTTAGCTGTGCAGAGGAAGAACAACAACAAGAAGAAATATCTCGAAATATGTCCGTCAGGCCAGTTCCTTTGAGCTGAATCTGCAAATATCTCGGAAACGAAGCGAGCTATGGCAAAATGTTAAGAGACGTTTTTTGTACAGAATTATGTTTCCTACAATTTATGTTCTATGATATTTTTTGATCAGAAGCGTAGTTTTCGAGATATATCGAGATATTTAAAAGTTCCGAAGCCGCACCAACATAATAGGGATACAGAAACACCGTGGCCCCTTTCTTTGAGATAACTCTGCACTAGTGCGAGCCGCAAATGCCACTTCCAGCTTAGCTGTGCAGAAGAAGAACAACAAGAAGAAGAAATATCTCGAAATATGTCCGTCAGGCCCCTTCCCTTGAGATAAATCTGCAAATATCTCGGAAACGAAGCGAGCTATGGCAAAATGTTAAGAGACCTTTTTTGTAGAGAATTAAGTTTCCTACTTTTTATGCTCTATGATATTTTTTGATGAGATGCGTAGTTCTCGAGATATATCAAGATATTTAAAAGTTCCGAAGCCGCACCAACATAATAGAGATACAGAAACACCGTGGCCCCTTTCTTTGAGATAACTCTGCACTATTGCGAGCTGTAAATGCCACTTCCAGCTTAGCTGTGCAGAAGAAGAACAACAACAAGAAGAAATATCTCGAAATATGTCCGTCAGGCCCCTTCCCTTGAGATATATCTGCAAATATCTCGGAAACGAAGCGAGCTATGGCAAAATGTTAAGAGACCTTTTTTGTAGAGAATTCTGTTTCCTACAATTTATGTTCTATGATATTTTTTGATCAGAAGCGTAGTTTTCGAGATATATCGAGATATTTAAAAGTTCCGAAGCCGCACCAACATAATAGAGATACAGAAACACCGTGGCCCCTTTCTTTGAGATAACTCTGCACTAGTGCGAGCCGCAAATGCCACTTCCAGCTTAGCTGTGCAGAAGAAGAACAACAAGAAGAAGAAATATCTCGAAATATGTCCGTCAGGCCCCTTCCCTTGAGATAAATCTGCAAATATCTCGGAAACGAAGCGAGCTATGGCAAAATGTTAAGAGACCTTTTTTGTAGAGAATTCTGTTTCCTACAATTTATGTTCTATGATATTTTTTGATCAGAAGCGTAGTTTTCGAGATATATCGAGATATTTAAAAGTTCCGAAGCCGCACCAACATAATAGAGATACTGAAACACCGTGGCCCCTTTCTTTGAGATAACTCTGCACTAGTGCGAGCCGCAAATGCCACTTCCAGCTTAGCGGTGCAGAAGAAGAACAACAAGAAGAAGAAATATCTCGAAATATGTCCGTCAGGCCCCTTCCCTTGAGATAAATCTGCAAATATCTCGGAAACGAAGCGAGCTATGGCAAAATGTTCAGAGACCTTTTTTGTAGAGAATTAAGTTTCCTACTTTTTATGTTCTATGATATTTTTTGATCAGATGCGTAGTTCTCGAGATATATCAAGATATTTAAAAGTTCCGAAGCCGCACCAACATAATAGAGATACAGAAACACCGTGGCCCCTTTCTTTGAGATAACTCTGCACTATTGCGAGCTGCAAATGCCACTTCCAGCTTAGCTGTGCAGAAGAAGAACAACAAGAAGAAGAAATATCTCGAAATATGTCCGTCAGGCCCCTTCCCTTGAGATAAATCTGCAAATATCTCGGAAACGAAGCGAGCTATGGCAAAATGTTAAGAGACGTTTTTTGTAGAGAATTATGTTTCCTACAATTTATGTTCTATGATATTTTTTGATCAGAAGCGTAGTTTTCGAGATATATCGAGATATTTAAAAGTTCCGAAGCCGCACCAACATAATAGAGATACAGAAACACCGTGGCCCCTTTCTTTGAGATAACTCTGCACTATTGCGAGCTGCAAATGCTACTTCCAGCTTAGCTGTGCAGAGGAAGAACAACAAGAAGAAGAAATATCTCGAAATATGTCCGTCAGGCCAGTTCCTTTGAGCTGAATCTGCAAATATCTCGGAAACGAAGCGAGCTATGGCAAAATGTTAAGAGACGTTTTTTGTAGAGAATTAAGTTTCCTACTTTTTACGTTCTATGATATTTTTTGATGAGATGCGTAGATCTCGAGATATATCAAGATATTCAAAAGTTCCGAAGCCGCACCAACATAATAGAGATACAGAAACACCGTGGCCCCTTTCTTTGAGATAACTCTGCACTATTGCGAGCTGCAAATGCCACTTCCAGCTTAGCTGTGCAGAAGAAGAACAACAAGAAGAAGAAATATCTCGAAATATGTCCGTCAGGCCCCTTCCCTTGAGATATATCTGCAAATATCTCGGAAAGGAAGCGAGCTATGGCAAAATGTTAAGAGACCTTTTTTGTAGAGAATTCTGTTTCCTACAATTTATGTTCTATGATATTTTTTGATCAGAAGCGTAGTTTTCGAGATATATCGAGATATTTAAAAGTTCCGAAGCCGCACCAACATAATAGAGATACAGAAACACCGTGGCCCCTTTCTTTGAGATAACTCTGCACTAGTGCGAGCCGCAAATGCCACTTCCAGCTTAGCTGTGCAGAAGAAGAACAACAAGAAGAAGAAATATCTCGAAATATGTCCGTGAGGCCCCTTCCCTTGAGATAAATCTGCAAATATCTCGGAAACGAAGCGAGCTATGGCGAAATGTTAAGAGACCTTTTTTGTAGAGAATTAAGTTTCCTACTTTTTATGTTCTATGATATTTTTTGATCAGATGCGTAGTTCTCGAGATATATCAAGATATTTAAAAGTTCCGAAGCCGCACCAACATAATAGAGATACAGAAACACCGTGGCCCCTTTCTTTGAGATAACTCTGCACTATTGCGAGCTGCAAATGCTACTTCCTGCTTAGCTGTGCAGAGGAAGAACAACAAGAAGAAGAAATATCTCGAAATATGTCCGTCAGGCCAGTTCCTTTGAGCTGAATCTGCAAATATCTCGGAAACGAAGCGAGCTATGGCAAAATGTTAAGAGACGTTTTTTGTACAGAATTATGTTTCCTACAATTTATGTTCTATGATATTTTTTGATCAGAAGCGTAGTTTTCGAGATATATCGAGATATTTAAAAGTTCCGAAGCCGCACCAACATAATAGGGATACAGAAACACCGTGGCCCCTTTCTTTGAGATAACTCTGCACTAGTGCGAGCCGCCAATGCCACTTCCAGCTTAGCTGTGCAGAAGAAGAACAACAAGAAGAAGAAATATCTCGAAATATGTCCGTCAGGCCCCTTCCCTTGAGATAAATCTGCAAATATCTCGGAAACGAAGCGAGCTATGGCAAAATGTTAAGAGACCTTTTTTGTAGAGAATTAAGTTTCCTACTTTTTATGTTCTATGATATTTTTTGATGAGATGCGTAGTTCTCGAGATATATCAAGATATTTAAAAGTTCCGAAGCCGCACCAACATAATAGAGATACAGAAACACCGTGGCCCCTTTCTTTGAGATAACTCTGCACTATTGCGAGCTGTAAATGCCACTTCCAGCTTAGCTGTGCAGAAGAAGAACAACAAGAAGAAGAAATATCTCGAAATATGTCCGTCAGGCCCCTTCCCTTGAGATATATCTGCAAATATCTCGGAAACGAAGCGAGCTATGGCAAAATGTTAAGAGACCTTTTTTGTAGAGAATTCTGTTTCCTACAATTTATGTTCTATGATATTTTTTGATCAGAAGCGTAGTTTTCGAGATATATCGAGATATTTAAAAGTTCCGAAGCCGCACCAACATAATAGAGATACAGAAACACCGTGGCCCCTTTCTTTGAGATAACTCTGCACTAGTGCGAGCCGCAAATGCCACTTCCAGCTTAGCTGTGCAGAAGAAGAACAACAAGAAGAAGAAATATCTCGAAATATGTCCGTCAGGCCCCTTCCCTTGAGATAAATCTGCAAATATCTCGGAAACGAAGCGAGCTATGGCAAAATGTTAAGAGACCTTTTTTGTAGAGAATTCTGTTTCCTACAATTTATGTTCTATGATATTTTTTGATCAGAAGCGTAGTTTTCGAGATATATCGAGATATTTAAAAGTTCCGAAGCCGCACCAACATAATAGAGATACTGAAACACCGTGGCCCCTTTCTTTGAGATAACTCTGCACTAGTGCGAGCCGCAAATGCCACTTCCAGCTTAGCTGTGCAGAAGAAGAACAACAAGAAGAAGAAATATCTCGAAATATGTCCGTCAGGCCCCTTCCCTTGAGATAAATCTGCAAATATCTCGGAAACGAAGCGAGCTATGGCAAAATGTTCAGAGACCTTTTTTGTAGAGAATTAAGTTTCCTACTTTTTATGTTCTATGATATTTTTTGATCAGATGCGTAGTTCTCGAGATATATCAAGATATTTAAAAGTTCCGAAGCCGCACCAACATAATAGAGATACAGAAACACCGTGGCCCCTTTCTTTGAGATAACTCTGCACTATTGCGAGCTGCAAATGCCACTTCCAGCTTAGCTGTGCAGAAGAAGAACAACAAGAAGAAGAAATATCTCGAAATATGTCCGTCAGGCCCCTTCCCTTGAGATAAATCTGCAAATATCTCGGAAACGAAGCGAGCTATGGCAAAATGTTAAGAGACGTTTTTTGTAGAGAATTATGTTTCCTACAATTTATGTTCTATGATATTTTTTGATCAGAAGCGTAGTTTTCGAGATATATCGAGATATTTAAAAGTTCCGAAGCCGCACCAACATAATAGGGATACAGAAACACCGTGGCCCCTTTCTTTGAGATAACTCTGCACTAGTGCGAGCCGCAAATGCCACTTCCAGCTTAGCTGTGCAGAAGAAGAACAACAAGAAGAAGAAATATCTCGAAATATGTCCGTCAGGCCCCTTCCCTTGAGATAAATCTGCAAATATCTCGGAAACGAAGCGAGCTATGGCAAAATGTTAAGAGACCTTTTTTGTAGAGAATTAAGTTTCCTACTTTTTATGTTCTATGATATTTTTTGATCAGATGCGTAGTTCTCGAGATATATCAAGATATTTAAATGTTCCGAAGCCGCACCAACATAATAGAGATACAGAAACACCGTGGCCCCTTTCTTTGAGATAACTCTGCACTATTGCGAGCTGCAAATGCCACTTCCAGCTTAGCTGTGCAGAAGAAGAACAACAAGAAGAAGAAATATCTCGAAATATGTCCGTCAGGCCCCTTCCCTTGAGATAAATCTGCAAATATCTCGGAAACGAAGCGAGCTATGGCAAAATATTAAGAGACGTTTTTTGTAGAGAATTATGTTTCCTACAATTTATGTTCTATGATATTTTTTGATCAGAAGCGTAGTTTTCGAGATATATCGAGATATTTAAAAGTTCCGAAGCCGCACCAACATAATAGGGATACAGAAACACCGTGGCCCCTTTCTTTGAGATAACTCTGCACTAGTGCGAGCCGCAAATGCCACTTCCAGCTTAGCTGTGCAGAAGAAGAACAACAAGAAGAAGAAATATCTCGAAATATGTCCGTCAGGCCCCTTCCCTTGAGATAAATCTGCAAATATCTCGGAAACGAAGCGAGCTATGGCAAAATGTTAAGAGACCTTTTTTGTAGAGAATTAAGTTTCCTACTTTTCATGTTCTATGATATTTTTTGATCAGATGCGTAGTTCTCGAGATATATCAAGATATTTAAAAGTTCCGAAGCCGCACCAACATAATAGAGATACAGAAACACCGTGGCCCCTTTCTTTGAGATAACTCTGCACTATTGCGAGCTGTAAATGCCACTTCCAGCTTAGCTGTGCAGAAGAAGAACAACAAGAAGAAGAAATATCTCGAAATATGTCTGTCAGGCCCCTTCCCTTGAGATATATCCGCAAATATCTCGGAAACGAAGCGAGCTATGGCAAAATGTTCAGAGACCTTTTTTGTAGAGAATTAAGTTTCCTACTTTTTACGTTCTATGATATTTTTTGATCAGATGCGTAGTTCTCGAGATATATCAAGATATTTAAAAGTTCCGAAGCCGCACCAACATAATAGAGATACAGAAACACCGTGGCCCCTTTCTTTGAGATAACTCTGCACTATTGCGAGCTGCAAATGCCACTTCCAGCTTAGCTGTGCAGACGAAGAACAACAAGAAGAAGAAATATCTCGAAATATGTCCGTCAGGCCAGTTCCTTTGAGCTGAATCTGCAAATATCTCGGAAACGAAGCGAGCTATGGCAAAATGTTAAGAGACGTTTTTTATAGAGAATTATGTTTCCTACAATTTATGTTCTATGATATTTTTGGATCAGAAGCGTAGTTTTCGACATATATCGAGATATTTAAAAGTTCCGAAGCCGCACCAACATAATAGAGATACAGAAACACCGTGGCCCCTTTCTTTGAGATAACTCTGCACTATTGCGAGCCGCAAATGCCACTTCCAGCTTAGCTGTGCAGAAGAAGAACAACAAGAAGAAGAAATATCTCGAAATATGTCCGTCAGGCCCCTTCCCTTGAGATAAATCTGCAAATATCTCGGAAACGAAGCGAGCTATGGCGAAATGTTAAGAGACCTTTTTTGTAGAGAATTAAGTTTCCTACTTTTTATGTTCTATGATATTTTTTGATCAGATGCGTAGTTCTCGAGATATATCAAGATATTTAAAAGTTCCGAAGCCGCACCAACATAATAGAGATACAGAAACACCGTGGCCCCTTTCTTTGAGATAACTCTGCACTATTGCGAGCTGCTAATGCCACATCCAGCTTAGCTGTGCAGAGGAAGAACAACAAGAAAAAGAAATATCTCGAAATATGTCCGTCAGGCCAGTTCCTTTGAGCTGAATCTGCAAATATCTCGGAAACGAAGCGAGCTATGGCAAAATGTTAAGAGACGTTTTTTGTAGAGAATTATGTTTCCTACTTTTCATGTTCTATGATATTTTTTGATCAGATGCGTAGTTCTCGAGATATATCAAGATATTTAAAAGTTCCGAAGCCGCACCAACATAATAGAGATACAGAAACACCGTGGCCCCTTTCTTTGAGATAACTCTGCACTATTGCGAGCTGTAAATGCCACTTCCAGCTTAGCTGTGCAGAAGAAGAACAACAAGAAGAAGAAATATCTCGAAATATGTCTGTCAGGCCCCTTCCCTTGAGATATATCCGCAAATATCTCGGAAACGAAGCGAGCTATGGCAAAATGTTCAGAGACCTTTTTTGTAGAGAATTAAGTTTCCTACTTTTTACGTTCTATGATATTTTTTGATCAGATGCGTAGTTCTCGAGATATATCAAGATATTTAAAAGTTCCGAAGCCGCACCAACATAATAGAGATACAGAAACACCGTGGCCCCTTTCTTTGAGATAACTCTGCACTATTGCGAGCTGCAAATGCCACTTCCAGCTTAGCTGTGCAGACGAAGA
This sequence comes from Osmia lignaria lignaria, assembly GCF_051020975.1. Lineage (NCBI taxonomy): Eukaryota > Metazoa > Arthropoda > Insecta > Hymenoptera > Megachilidae > Osmia > Osmia lignaria. The sequence continues at coordinate 2,088,372 of NW_027478170.1, read as the reverse complement.
ACAACAAGAAGAAGAAATATCTCGAAATATGTCCGTCAGGCCAGTTCCTTTGAGCTGAATCTGCAAATATCTCGGAAACGAAGCGAGCTATGGCAAAATGTTAAGAGACGTTTTTTATAGAGAATTATGTTTCCTACAATTTATGCTCTATGATATTTTTGGATCAGAAGCGTAGTTTTCGACATATATCGAGATATTTAAAAGTTCCGAAGCCGCACCAACATAATAGAGATACAGAAACACCGTGGCCCCTTTCTTTGAGATAACTCTGCACTATTGCGAGCCGCAAATGCCACTTCCAGCTTAGCTGTGTAGAAGAAGAACAACAAGAAGAAGAAATATCTCGAAATATGTCCGTCAGGCCCCTTCCCTTGAGATAAATCTGCAAATATCTCGGAAACGAAGCGAGCTATGGCGAAATGTTAAGAGACCTTTTTTGTAGAGAATTAAGTTTCCTACTTTTTATGTTCTATGATATTTTTTGATCAGATGCGTAGTTCTCGAGATATATCAAGATATTTAAAAGTTCCGAAGCCGCACCAACATAATAGAGATACAGAAACACCGTGGCCCCTTTCTTTGAGATAACTCTGCACTATTGCGAGCTGCTAATGCCACATCCAGCTTAGCTGTGCAGAGGAAGAACAACAAGAAGAAGAAATATCTCGAAATATGTCCGTCAGGCCAGTTCCTTTGAGCTGAATCTGCAAATATCTCGGAAACGAAGCGAGCTATGGCAAAATGTTAAGAGACGTTTTTTGTAGAGAATTATGTTTCCTACAATTTATGTTCTATGATATTTTTTGATCAGAAGCGTAGTTTTCGAGATATATCGAGATATTTAAAAGTTCCGAAGCCGCACCAACATAATAGGGATACAGAAACACCGTGGCCCCTTTCTTTGAGATAACTCTGCACTATTGCGAGCCGCAAATGCCACTTCCAGCTTAGCTGTGCAGAGGAAGAACAACAAGAAGAAGAAATATCTCGAAATATGTCCGTCAGGCCAGTTCCTTTGAGCTGAATCTGCAAATATCTCGGAAACGAAGCGAGCTATGGCGAAATGTTAGGAGACGTTTTTTGTAGAGAATTATGTTTCCTACAATTTATGTTCTATGATATTTTTTGATCAGAAGCGTAGTTTTCGAGATATATCGAGATATTTAAAAGTTCCGAAGCCGCACCAACATAATAGGGATACAGAAACACCGTGGCCCCTTTCTTTGAGATAACTCTGCACTAGTGCGAGCCGCAAATGCCACTTCCAGCTTAGCTGTGCAGAAGAAGAACAACAAGAAGAAGAAATATCTCGAAATATGTCCGTCAGGCCCCTTCCCTTGAGATAAATCTGCAAATATCTCGGAAACGAAGCGAGCTATGGCAAAATGTTAAGAGACGTTTTTTGTAGAGAATTATGTTTCCTACAATTTATGTTCTATGATATTTTTTGATCAGAAGCGTAGTTTTCGAGATATATCGAGATATTTAAAAGTTCCGAAGCCGCACCAACATAATAGGGATACAGAAACACCGTGGCCCCTTTCTTTGAGATAACCCTGCACTAGTGCGAGCCGCAAATGCCACTTCCAGCTTAGCTGTGCAGAAGAAGAACAACAAGAAGAAGAAATATCTCGAAATATGTCCGTCAGGCCCCTTCCCTTGAGATAAATCTGCAAATATCTCGGAAACGAAGCGAGCTATGGCAAAATGTTCAGAGACCTTTTTTGTAGAGAATTAAGTTTCCTACTTTTTATGTTCTATGATATTTTTTGATCAGATGCGTAGTTCTCGAGATATATCAAGATATTTAAAAGTTCCGAAGCCGCACCAACATAATAGAGATACAGAAACACCGTGGCCCCTTTCTTTGAGATAACTCTGCACTATTGCGAGCTGCAAATGCCACTTCCAGCTTAGCTGTGCAGAAGAAGAACAACAAGAAGAAGAAATATCTCGAAATATGTCCGTCAGGCCCCTTCCCTTGAGATAAATCTGCAAATATCTCGGAAACGAAGCGAGCTATGGCAAAATGTTAAGAGACGTTTTTTGTAGAGAATTATGTTTCCTACAATTTATGTTCTATGATATTTTTTGATCAGAAGCGTAGTTTTCGAGATATATCGAGATATTTAAAAGTTCCGAAGCCGCACCAACATAATAGAGATACTGAAACACCGTGGCCCCTTTCTTTGAGATAACTCTGCACTAGTGCGAGCCGCAAATGCCACTTCCAGCTTAGCTGTGCAGAAGAAGAACAACAAGAAGAAGAAATATCTCGAAATATGTCCGTCAGGCCCCTTCCCTTGAGATAAATCTGCAAATATCTCGGAAACGAAGCGAGCTATGGCAAAATGTTCAGAGACCTTTTTTGTAGAGAATTAAGTTTCCTACTTTTTATGTTCTATGATATTTTTTGATCAGATGCGTAGTTCTCGAGATATATCAAGATATTTAAAAGTTCCGAAGCCGCACCAACATAATAGAGATACAGAAACACCGTGGCCCCTTTCTTTGAGATAACTCTGCACTATTGCGAGCTGCAAATGCCACTTCCAGCTTAGCTGTGCAGAAGAAGAACAACAAGAAGAAGAAATATCTCGAAATATGTCCGTCAGGCCCCTTCCCTTGAGATAAATCTGCAAATATCTCGGAAACGAAGCGAGCTATGGCGAAATGTTAAGAGACCTTTTTTGTAGAGAATTAAGTTTCCTACTTTTTATGTTCTATGATATTTTTTGATCAGATGCGCAGTTCTCGAGATATATCAAGATATTTAAAAGTTCCGAAGCCGCACCAACATAATAGAGATACAGAAACACCGTGGCCCCTTTCTTTGAGATAACTCTGCACTATTGCGAGCTGCAAATGCTACTTCCAGCTTAGCTGTGCAGAGGAAGAACAACAAGAAGAAGAAATATCTCGAAATATGTCCGTCAGGCCAGTTCCTTTGAGCTGAATCTGCAAATATCTCGGAAACGAAGCGAGCTATGGCAAAATGTTAAGAGACGTTTTTTGTAGAGAATTAAGTTTCCTACTTTTTACGTTCTATGATATTTTTTGATGAGATGCGTAGATCTCGAGATATATCAAGATATTCAAAAGTTCCGAAGCCGCACCAACATAATAGAGATACAGAAACACCGTGGCCCCTTTCTTTGAGATAACTCTGCACTATTGCGAGCTGCAAATGCCACTTCCAGCTTAGCTGTGCAGAAGAAGAACAACAAGAAGAAGAAATATCTCGAAATATGTCCGTGAGGCCCCTTCCCTTGAGATAAATCTGCAAATATCTCGGAAACGAAGCGAGCTATGGCGAAATGTTAAGAGACCTTTTTTGTAGAGAATTAAGTTTCCTACTTTTTATGTTCTATGATATTTTTTGATCAGATGCGTAGTTCTCGAGATATATCAAGATATTCAAAAGTTCCGAAGCCGCACCAACATAATAGAGATACAGAAACACCGTGGCCCCTTTCTTTGAGATAACTCTGCACTATTGCGAGCTGCAAATGCTACTTCCTGCTTAGCTGTGCAGAGGAAGAACAACAAGAAGAAGGAATATCTCGAAATATGTCCGTCAGGCCAGTTCCTTTGAGCTGAATCTGCAAATATCTCGGAAACGAAGCGAGCTATGGCAAAATGTTAAGAGACGTTTTTTGTACAGGATTATGTTTCCTACAATTTATGTTCTATGATATTTTTTGATCAGAAGCGTAGTTTTCGAGATATATCGAGATATTTAAAAGTTCCGAAGCCGCACCAACATAATAGGGATACAGAAACACCGTGGCCCCTTTCTTTGAGATAACTCTGCACTAGTGCGAGCCGCAAATGCCACTTCCAGCTTAGCTGTGCAGAAGAAGAACAACAAGAAGAAGAAATATCTCGAAATATGTCCGTCAGGCCCCTTCCCTTGAGATAAATCTGCAAATATCTCGGAAACGAAGCGAGCTATGGCAAAATGTTAAGAGACCTTTTTTGTAGAGAATTAAGTTTCCTACTTTTTAGGTTCTATGATATTTTTTGATGAGATGCGTAGTTCTCGAGATATATCAAGATATTTAAAAGTTCCGAAGCCGCACCAACATAATAGAGATACAGAAACACCGTGGCCCCTTTCTTTGAGATAACTCTGCACTATTGCGAGCTGTAAATGCCACTTCCAGCTTAGCTGTGCAGAAGAAGAACAACAAGAAGAAGAAATATCTCGAAATATGTCCGTCAGGCCCCTTCCCTTGAGATATATCTGCAAATATCTCGGAAACGAAGCGAGCTATGGCAAAATGTTAAGAGACCTTTTTTGTAGAGAATTCTGTTTCCTACAATTTATGTTCTATGATATTTTTTGATCAGAAGCGTAGTTTTCGAGATATATCGAGATATTTAAAAGTTCCGAAGCCGCACCAACATAATAGAGATACAGAAACACCGTGGCCCCTTTCTTTGAGATAACTCTGCACTAGTGCGAGCCGCAAATGCCACTTCCAGCTTAGCTGTGCAGAAGAAGAACAACAAGAAGAAGAAATATCTCGAAATATGTCCGTCAGGCCCCTTCCCTTGAGATAAATCTGCAAATATCTCGGAAACGAAGCGAGCTATGGCAAAATGTTAAGAGACCTTTTTTGTAGAGAATTCTGTTTCCTACAATTTATGTTCTATGATATTTTTTGATCAGAAGCGTAGTTTTCGAGATATATCGAGATATTTAAAAGTTCCGAAGCCGCACCAACATAATAGAGATACTGAAACACCGTGGCCCCTTTCTTTGAGATAACTCTGCACTAGTGCGAGCCGCAAATGCCACTTCCAGCTTAGCTGTGCAGAAGAAGAACAACAAGAAGAAGAAATATCTCGAAATATGTCCGTCAGGCCCCTTCCCTTGAGATAAATCTGCAAATATCTCGGAAACGAAGCGAGCTATGGCAAAATGTTCAGAGACCTTTTTTGTAGAGAATTAAGTTTCCTACTTTTTATGTTCTATGATATTTTTTGATCAGATGCGTAGTTCTCGAGATATATCAAGATATTTAAAAGTTCCGAAGCCGCACCAACATAATAGAGATACAGAAACACCGTGGCCCCTTTCTTTGAGATAACTCTGCACTATTGCGAGCTGCAAATGCCACTTCCAGCTTAGCTGTGCAGAAGAAGAACAACAAGAAGAAGAAATATCTCGAAATATGTCCGTCAGGCCCCCTCCCTTGAGATAAATCTGCAAATATCTCGGAAACGAAGCGAGCTATGGCAAAATGTTAAGAGACGTTTTTTGTAGAGAATTATGTTTCCTACAATTTATGTTCTATGATATTTTTTGATCAGAAGCGTAGTTTTCGAGATATATCGAGATATTTAAAAGTTCCGAAGCCGCACCAACATAATAGGGATACAGAAACACCGTGGCCCCTTTCTTTGAGATAACTCTGCACTAGTGCGAGCCGCAAATGCCACTTCCAGCTTAGCTGTGCAGAAGAAGAACAACAAGAAGAAGAAATATCTCGAAATATGTCCGTCAGGCCCCTTCCCTTGAGATAAATCTGCAAATATCTCGGAAACGAAGCGAGCTATGGCAAAATGTTAAGAGACCTTTTTTGTAGAGAATTAAGTTTCCTACTTTTTATGTTCTATGATATTTTTTGATCAGATGCGTAGTTCTCGAGATATATCAAGATATTTAAATGTTCCGAAGCCGCACCAACATAATAGAGATACAGAAACACCGTGGCCCCTTTCTTTGAGATAACTCTGCACTATTGCGAGCTGTAAATGCCACTTCCAGCTTAGCTGTGCAGAAGAAGAACAACAAGAAGAAGAAATATCTCGAAATATGTCCGTCAGGCCCCTTCCCTTGAGATATATCTGCAAATATCTCGGAAACGAAGCGAGCTATGGCAAAATGTTAAGAGACCTTTTTTGTAGAGAATTCTGTTTCCTACAATTTATGTTCTATGATATTTTTTGATCAGAAGCGTAGTTTTCGAGATATATCGAGATATTTAAAAGTTCCGAAGCCGCACCAACATAATAGAGATACAGAAACACCGTGGCCCCTTTCTTTGAGATAACTCTGCACTAGTGCGAGCCGCAAATGCCACTTCCAGCTTAGCTGTGCAGAAGAAGAACAACAAGAAGAAGAAATATCTCGAAATATGTCCGTCAGGCCCCTTCCCTTGAGATAAATCTCCAAATATCTCGGAAACGAAGCGAGCTATGGCAAAATGTTCGGAGACCTTTTTTGTAGAGAATTAAGTTTCCTACTTTTTATGTTCTATGATATTTTTTGATCAGATGCGTAGTTCTCGAGATATATCAAGATATTTAAAAGTTCCGAAGCCGCACCAACATAATAGAGATACAGAAACACCGTGGCCCCTTTCTTTGAGATAACTCTGCACTATTGCGAGCTGCAAATGCCACTTCCAGCTTAGCTGTGCAGAAGAAGAACAACAAGAAGAAGAAATATCTCGAAATATGTCCGTCAGGCCCCTTCCCTTGAGATAAATCTGCAAATATCTCGGAAACGAAGCGAGCTATGGCAAAATATTAAGAGACGTTTTTTGTAGAGAATTATGTTTCCTACAATTTATGTTCTATGATATTTTTTGATCAGAAGCGTAGTTTTCGAGATATATCGAGATATTTAAAAGTTCCGAAGCCGCACCAACATAATAGGGATACAGAAACACCGTGGCCCCTTTCTTTGAGATAACTCTGCACTAGTGCGAGCCGCAAATGCCACTTCCAGCTTAGCTGTGCAGAAGAAGAACAACAAGAAGAAGAAATATCTCGAAATATGTCCGTCAGGCCCCTTCCCTTGAGATAAATCTGCAAATATCTCGGAAACGAAGCGAGCTATGGCAAAATGTTAAGAGACCTTTTTTGTAGAGAATTAAGTTTCCTACTTTTCATGTTCTATGATATTTTTTGATCAGATGCGTAGTTCTCGAGATATATCAAGATATTTAAAAGTTCCGAAGCCGCACCAACATAATAGAGATACAGAAACACCGTGGCCCCTTTCTTTGAGATAACTCTGCACTATTGCGAGCTGTAAATGCCACTTCCAGCTTAGCTGTGCAGAAGAAGAACAACAAGAAGAAGAAATATCTCGAAATATGTCTGTCAGGCCCCTTCCCTTGAGATATATCCGCAAATATCTCGGAAACGAAGCGAGCTATGGCAAAATGTTCAGAGACCTTTTTTGTAGAGAATTAAGTTTCCTACTTTTTACGTTCTATGATATTTTTTGATCAGATGCGTAGTTCTCGAGATATATCAAGATATTTAAAAGTTCCGAAGCCGCACCAACATAATAGAGATACAGAAACACCGTGGCCCCTTTCTTTGAGATAACTCTGCACTATTGCGAGCTGCAAATGCCACTTCCAGCTTAGCTGTGCAGACGAAGAACAACAAGAAGAAGAAATATCTCGAAATATGTCCGTCAGGCCAGTTCCTTTGAGCTGAATCTGCAAATATCTCGGAAACGAAGCGAGCTATGGCAAAATGTTAAGAGACGTTTTTTGTAGAGAATTATGTTTCCTACAATTTATGTTCTATGATATTTTTTGATCAGAAGCGTAGTTTTCGAGATATATCGAGATATTTAAAAGTTCCGAAGCCGCACCAACATAATAGGGATACAGAAACACCGTGGCCCCTTTCTTTGAGATAACTCTGCACTAGTGCGAGCCGCAAATGCCACTTCCAGCTTAGCTGTGCAGAAGAAGAACAACAAGAAGAAGAAATATCTCGAAATATGTCCGTCAGGCCCCTTCCCTTGAGATAAATCTGCAAATATCTCGGAAACGAAGCGAGCTATGGCAAAATGTTAAGAGACCTTTTTTGTAGAGAATTAAGTTTCCTACTTTTTATGTTCTATGATATTTTTTGATCAGATGCGTAGTTCTCGAGATATATCAAGATATTTAAATGTTCCGAAGCCGCACCAACATAATAGAGATACAGAAACACCGTGGCCCCTTTCTTTGAGATAACTCTGCACTATTGCGAGCTGTAAATGCCACTTCCAGCTTAGCTGTGCAGAAGAAGAACAACAAGAAGAAGAAATATCTCGAAATATGTCCGTCAGGCCCCTTCCCTTGAGATATATCTGCAAATATCTCGGAAACGAAGCGAGCTATGGCAAAATGTTAAGAGACCTTTTTTGTAGAGAATTCTGTTTCCTACAATTTATGTTCTATGATATTTTTTGATCAGAAGCGTAGTTTTCGAGATATATCGAGATATTTAAAAGTTCCGAAGCCGCACCAACATAATAGAGATACAGAAACACCGTGGCCCCTTTCTTTGAGATAACTCTGCACTAGTGCGAGCCGCAAATGCCACTTCCAGCTTAGCTGTGCAGAAGAAGAACAACAAGAAGAAGAAATATCTCGAAATATGTCCGTCAGGCCCCTTCCCTTGAGGTAAATCTCCAAATATCTCGGAAACGAAGCGAGCTATGGCAAAATGTTCGGAGACCTTTTTTGTAGAGAATTAAGTTTCCTACTTTTTATGTTCTATGATATTTTTTGATCAGATGCGTAGTTCTCGAGATATATCAAGATATTTAAAAGTTCCGAAGCCGCACCAACATAATAGAGATACAGAAACACCGTGGCCCCTTTCTTTGAGATAACTCTGCACTATTGCGAGCTGCAAATGCCACTTCCAGCTTAGCTGTGCAGAAGAAGAACAACAAGAAGAAGAAATATCTCGAAATATGTCCGTCAGGCCCCTTCCCTTGAGATAAATCTGCAAATATCTCGGAAACGAAGCGAGCTATGGCAAAATATTAAGAGACGTTTTTTGTAGAGAATTATGTTTCCTACAATTTATGTTCTATGATATTTTTTGATCAGAAGCGTAGTTTTCGAGATATATCGAGATATTTAAAAGTTCCGAAGCCGCACCAACATAATAGGGATACAGAAACACCGTGGCCCCTTTCTTTGAGATAACTCTGCACTAGTGCGAGCCGCAAATGCCACTTCCAGCTTAGCTGTGCAGAAGAAGAACAACAAGAAGAAGAAATATCTCGAAATATGTCCGTCAGGCCCCTTCCCTTGAGATAAATCTGCAAATATCTCGGAAACGAAGCGAGCTATGGCAAAATGTTAAGAGACCTTTTTTGTAGAGAATTAAGTTTCCTACTTTTCATGTTCTATGATATTTTTTGATCAGATGCGGAGTTCTCGAGATATATCAAGATATTTAAAAGTTCCGAAGCCGCACCAACATAATAGAGATACAGAAACACCGTGGCCCCTTTCTTTGAGATAACTCTGCACTATTGCGAGCTGTAAATGCCACTTCCAGCTTAGCTGTGCAGAAGAAGAACAACAAGAAGAAGAAATATCTCGAAATATGTCTGTCAGGCCCCTTCCCTTGAGATATATCCGCAAATATCTCGGAAACGAAGCGAGCTATGGCAAAATGTTCAGAGACCTTTTTTGTAGAGAATTAAGTTTCCTACTTTTTACGTTCTATGATATTTTTTGATCAGATGCGTAGTTCTCGAGATATATCAAGATATTTAAAAGTTCCGAAGCCGCACCAACATAATAGAGATACAGAAACACCGTGGCCCCTTTCTTTGAGATAACTCTGCACTATTGCGAGCTGCAAATGCCACTTCCAGCTTAGCTGTGCAGACGAAGAACAACAAGAAGAAGAAATATCTCGAAATATGTCCGTCAGGCCAGTTCCTTTGAGCTGAATCTGCAAATATCTCGGAAACGAAGCGAGCTATGGCAAAATGTTAAGAGACGTTTTTTATAGAGAATTATGTTTCCTACAATTTATGTTCTATGATATTTTTGGATCAGAAGCGTAGTTTTCGACATATATCGAGATATTTAAAAGTTCCGAAGCCGCACCAACATAATAGAGATACAGAAACACCGTGGCCCCTTTCTTTGAGATAACTCTGCACTATTGCGAGCCGCAAATGCCACTTCCAGCTTAGCTGTGCAGAAGAAGAACAACAAGAAGAAGAAATATCTCGAAATATGTCCGTCAGGCCCCTTCCCTTGAGATAAATCTGCAAATATCTCGGAAACGAAGCGAGCTATGGCGAAATGTTAAGAGACCTTTTTTGTAGAGAATTAAGTTTCCTACTTTTTATGTTCTATGATATTTTTTGATCAGATGCGTAGTTCTCGAGATATATCAAGATATTTAAAAGTTCCGAAGCCGCACCAACATAATAGAGATACAGAAACACCGTGGCCCCTTTCTTTGAGATAACTCTGCACTATTGCGAGCTGCTAATGCCACATCCAGCTTAGCTGTGCAGAGGAAGAACAGCAAGAAGAAGAAATATCTCGAAATATGTCCGTCAGGCCAGTTCCTTTGAGCTGAATCTGCAAATATCTCGGAAACGAAGCGAGCTATGGCAAAATGTTAAGAGACGTTTTTTGTAGAGAATTATGTTTCCTACAATTTATGTTCTATGATATTTTTTGATCAGAAGCGTAGTTTTCGAGATATATCGAGATATTTAAAAGTTCCGAAGCCGCACCAACATAATAGGGATACAGAAACACCGTGGCCCCTTTCTTTGAGATAACTCTGCACTAGTGCGAGCCGCAAATGCCACTTCCAGCTTAGCTGTGCAGAAGAAGAACAACAAGAAGAAGAAATATCTCGAAATATGTCCGTCAGGCCCCTTCCCTTGAGATAAATCTGCAAATATCTCGGAAACGAAGCGAGCTATGGCAAAATGTTAAGAGACGTTTTTTATAGAGAATTATGTTTCCTACAATTTATGTTCTATGATATTTTTGGATCAGAAGCGTAGTTTTCGAGATATATCGAGATATTTAAAAGTTCCGAAGCCGCACCAACATAATAGAGATACAGAAACACCGTGGCCCCTTTCTTTGAGATAACTCTGCACTATTGCGAGCCGCAAATGCCACTTCCAGCTTAGCTGTGCAGAGGAAGAACAACAAGAAGAAGAAATATCTCGAAATATGTCCGTCAGGCCAGTTCCTTTGAGCTGAATCTGCAAATATCTCGGAAACGAAGCGAGCTATGGCAAAATGTTAGGAGACGTTTTTTGTAGAGAATTATGTTTCCTACAATTTATGTTCTATGATATTTTTTGATCAGAAGCGTAGTTTTCGAGATATATCGAGATATTTAAAAGTTCCGAAGCCGCACCAACATAATAGGGATACAGAAACACCGTGGCCCCTTTCTTTGAGATAACTCTGCACTAGTGCGAGCCGCAAATGCCACTTCCAGCTTAGCTGTGCAGAAGAAGAACAACAAGAAGAAGAAATATCTCGAAATATGTCCGTCAGGCCCCTTCCCTTGAGATAAATCTGCAAATATCTCGGAAACGAAGCGAGCTATGGCAAAATGTTAAGAGACGTTTTTTGTAGAGAATTATGTTTCCTACAATTTATGTTCTATGATATTTTTTGATCAGAAGCGTAGTTTTCGAGATATATCGAGATATTTAAAAGTTCCGAAGCCGCACCAACATAATAGGGATACAGAAACACCGTGGCCCCTTTCTTTGAGATAACCCTGCACTAGTGCGAGCCGCAAATGCCACTTCCAGCTTAGCTGTGCAGAAGAAGAACAACAAGAAGAAGAAATATCTCGAAATATGTCCGTCAGGCCCCTTCCCTTAAGATAAATCTGCAAATATCTCGGAAACGAAGCGAGCTATGGCAAAATGTTAAGAGACCTTTTTTGTAGAGAATTAAGTTTCCTACTTTTTATGTTCTATGATATTTTTTGATGAGATGCGTAGTTCTCGAGATATATCAAGATATTTAAAAGTTCCGAAGCCGCACCAACATAATAGAGATACAGAAACACCGTGGCCCCTTTCTTTGAGATAACTCTGCACTATTGCGAGCTGCAAATGCCACTTCCAGCTTAGCTGTGCAGAGGAAGAACAACAAGAAGAAGAAATATCTCGAAACATGTCCGTCACGCCAGTTCCTTTGAGCTGAATCTGCAAATATCTCGGAAACGAAGCGAGCTATGGCAAAATGTTAAGAGACGTTTTTTGTAGAGAATTATGTTTCCTACAATTTATGTTCTATGATATTTTTTGATCAGAAGCGTAGTTTTCGAGATATATCGAGATATTTATAAGTTCCGAAGCCGCACCAACATAATAGGGATACAGAAACACCGTGGCCCCTTTCTTTGAGATAACTCTGCACTAGTGCGAGCCGCAAATGCCACTTCCAGCTTAGCTGTGCAGAAGAAGAACAACAAGAAGAAGAAATATCTCGAAATATGTCCGTCAGGCCCCTTCCCTTGTGATAAATCTGCAAATATCTCGGAAACGAAGCGAGCTATGGCAAAATGTTAAGAGACCTTTTTTGTAGAGAATTAAGTTTCCTACTTTTTATGTTCTATGATATTTTTTGATGAGATGCGTAGTTCTCGAGATATATCAAGATATTTAAAAGTTCCGAAGCCGCACCAACATAATAGAGATACAGAAACACCGTGGCCCCTTTCTTTGAGATAACTCTGCACTATTGCGAGCTGCAAATGTCACTTCCAGCTTAGCTGTGCAGAGGAAGAACAACAAGAAGAAGAAATATCTCGAAATATGTCCGTCAGGCCAGTTCCTTTGAGCTGAATCTGCAAATATCTCGGAAACGAAGCGAGCTATGGCAAAATGTTAAGAGACGTTTTTTGTAGAGAATTGTGTTTCCTCCAATTTATGTTCTATGATATTTTTTGATCAGAAGCGTAGTTTTCGAGATATATCGAGATATTTAAAAGTTCCGAAGCCGCACCAACATAATAGGGATACAGAAACACCGTGGCCCCTTTCTTTGAGATAACTCTGCACTAGTGCGAGCCGCAAATGCCACTTCCAGCTTAGCTGTGCAGAAGAAGAACAACAAGGAGAAGAAATATCTCGAAATATGTCCGTCAGGCCCCTTCCCTTGAGATAAATCTGCAAATATCTCGGAAACGAAGCGAGCTATGGCAAAATGTTAAGAGACGTTTTTTGTAGAGAATTATGTTTCCTACAATTTATGTTCTATGATGTTTTTTGATCAGAAGCGTAGTTTTCGAGATATATCGAGATATTTAAAAGTTCCGAAGCCGCACCAACATAATAGGGATACAGAAACACCGTGGCCCCTTTCTTTGAGATAACTCTGCACTAGTGCGAGCCGCAAATGCCACTTCCAGCTTAGCTGTGCAGAAGAAGAACAACAAGAAGAAGAAATATCTCGAAATATGTCCGTCAGGCCCCTTCCCTTAAGATATATCTGCAAATATCTCGGAAACGAAGCGAGCTATGGCAAAATGTTAAGAGACCTTTTTTGTAGAGAATTAAGTTTCCTACTTTTTATGTTCTATGATATTTTTTGATGAGATGCGTAGTTCTCGAGATATATCAAGATATTTAAAAGTTCCGAAGCCGCACCAACATAATAGAGATACAGAAACACCGTGGCCCCTTTCTTTGAGATAACTCTGCACTATTGCGAGCTGCAAATGCCACTTCCAGCTTAGCTGTGCAGAGGAAGAACAACAAGAAGAAGAAATATCTCGAAATATGTCCGTCACGCCAGTTCCTTTGAGCTGAATCTGCAAATATCTCGGAAACGAAGCGAGCTATGGCAAAATGTTAACAGACGTTTTTTGTAGAGAATTATGTTTCCTACAATTTATGTTCTATGATATTTTTTGATCAGAAGCGTAGTTTTCGAGATATATCGAGATATTTATAAGTTCCGAAGCCGCACCAACATAATAGGGATACAGAAACACCGTGGCCCCTTTCTTTGAGATAACTCTGCACTAGTGCGAGCCGCAAATGCCACTTCCAGCTTAGCTGTGCAGAAGAAGAACAACAAGAAGAAGAAATATCTCGAAATATGTCCGTCAGGCCCCTTCCCTTGAGATAAATCTGCAAATATCTCGGAAACGAAGCGAGCTATGGCAAAATATTAAGAGACCTTTTTTGTAGAGAATTAAGTTTCCTACTTTTTATGTTCTATGATATTTTTTGATGAGATGCGTAGTTCTCGAGATATATCAAGATATTTAAAAGTTCCGAAGCCGCACCAACAAAATAGAGATACAGAAACACCGTGGCCCCTTTCTTTGAGATAACTCTGCACTATTGCGAGCTGCAAATGTCACTTCCAGCTTAGCTGTGCAGAGGAAGAACAACAAGAAGAAGAAATATCTCGAAATATGTCCGTCAGGCCAGTTCCTTTGAGCTGAATCTGCAAATATCTCGGAAACGAAGCGAGCTATGGCAAAATGTTAAGAGACGTTTTTTGTAGAGAATTATGTTTCCTACAATTTATGTTCTATGATATTTTTTGATCAGAAGCGTAGTTTTCGAGATATATCGAGATATTTAAAAGTTCCGAAGCCGCACCAACATAATAGGGATACAGAAACACCGTGGCCCCTTTCTTTGAGATAACTCTGCACTAGTGCGAGCCGCAAATGCCACTTCCAGCTTAGCTGTGCAGAAGAAGAACAACAAGAAGAAGAAATATCTCGAAATATGTCCGTCAGGCCCCTTCCCTTGAGATAAATCTGCAAATATCTCGGAAACGAAGCGAGCTATGGCAAAATGTTAAGAGACCTTTTTTGTAGAGAATTAAGTTTCCTACTTTTTATGTTCTATGATATTTTTTGATGAGATGCGTAGTTCTCGAGATATATCAAGATATTTAAAAGTTCCGAAGCCGCACCAACATAATAGAGATACAGAAACACCGTGGCCCCTTTCTTTGAGATAACTCTGCACTATTGCGAGCTGCAAATGTCACTTCCAGCTTAGCTGTGCAGAGGAAGAACAACAAGAAGAAGAAATATCTCGAAATATGTCCGTCAGGCCAGTTCCTTTGAGCTGAATCTGCAAATATCTCGGAAACGAAGCGAGCTATGGCAAAATGTTAAGAGACGTTTTTTGTAGAGAATTATGTTTCCTACAATTTATGTTCTATGATATTTTTTGATCAGAAGCGTAGTTTTCGAGATATATCGAGATATTTAAAAGTTCCGAAGCCGCACCAACATAATAGGGATACAGAAACACCGTGGCCCCTTTCTTTGAGATAACTCTGCACTAGTGCGAGCCGCAAATGCCACTTCCAGCTTAGCTGTGCAGAAGAAGAACAACAAGAAGAAGAAATATCTCGAAATATGTCCGTCAGGCCCCTTCCCTTGAGATAAATCTGCAAATATCTCGGAAACGAAGCGAGCTATGGCAAAATGTTAAGAGACGTTTTTTGTAGAGAATTATGTTTCCTACAATTTATGTTCTATGATGTTTTTTGATCAGAAGCGTAGTTTTCGAGATATATCGAGATATTTAAAAGTTCCGAAGCCGCACCAACATAATAGGGATACAGAAACACCGTGGCCCCTTTCTTTGAGATAACTCTGCACTATTGCGAGCTGCAAATGTCACTTCCAGCTTAGCTGTGCAGAGGAAGAACAACAAGAAGAAGAAATATCTCGAAATATGTCCGTCAGGCCAGTTCCTTTGAGCTGAATCTGCAAATATCTCGGAAACGAAGCGAGCTATTGCAAAATCTTACAGACGTTTTTTGTAGAGAATTATGTTTCCTACAATTTATGTTCTATGATATTTTTTGATCAGAAGCGTAGTTTTCGAGATATATCGAGATATTTAAAAGTTCCGAAGCCGCACCAACATAATAGAGATACAGAAACACCGTGGCCCCTTTCTTTGAGATAACTCTGCACTAGTGCGAACCGCAAATGCCACTTCCAGCTTAGCTGTGCAGAAGAAGAACAACAAGAAGAAGAAATATCTCGAAATATGTCCGACAGGCCCCTTCCCTTGAGATAAATCTGCAAATATCTCGGAAACGAAGCGAGCTATGGCAAAACGTTAAGAGACCTTTTTTGTAGAGAATTAAGTTTCCTACTTTTTATGTTCTATGATATTTTTTGATGAGATGCGTAGTTCTCGAGATATATCAAGATATTTAAAAGTTCCGAAGCCGCACCAACATAATAGAGATACAGAAACACCGTGGCCCCTTTCTTTGAGATAACTCTGCACTATTGCGAGCTGCAAATGCCACTTCCAGCTTAGCTGTGCATAGGAAGAACAACAAGAAGAAGAAATATCTCGAAATATGTCCGTCACGCCAGTTCCTTTGAGCTGAATCTGCAAATATCTCGGAAACGAAGCGAGCTATGGCAAAATGTTAAGAGACGTGTTTTGTAGAGAATTATGTTTCCTACAATTTATGTTCTATGATATTTTTTGATCAGAAGCGTAGTTTTCGAGATATATCGAGATATTTAAAAGTTCCGAAGCCGCACCAACATAATAGAGATACAGAAACACCGTGGCCCCTTTCTTTGAGATAACTCTGCACTAGTGCGAGCCGCAAATGCCACTTCCAGCTTAGCTGTGCAGAAGAAGAACAACAAGAAGAAGAAATATCTCGAAATATGTCCGTCAGGCCCCTTCCCTTGAGATAAATCTGCAAATATCTCGGAAACGAAGCGAGCTATGGCAAAATGTTAAGAGACCTTTTTTGTAGAGAATTAAGTTTCCTACTTTTTATGTTCTATGATATTTTTTGATCAGATGCGTGGTTCTCGAGATATATCAAGATATTTAAAAGTTCCGAAGCCGCACCAACATAATAGAGATACAGATACACCGTGGCCCCTTTCTTAGAGATAACTCTGCACTATTGCGAGCTGCAAATGCCACTTCCAGCTTAGCTGTGCAGAAGAAGAACAACAAGAAGAAGAAATATCTCGAAATATGTCCGTCAGGCCCCTTCCCTTGAGATATATCTGCAAATATCTCGGAAACGAAGCGAGCTATGGCAAAATGTTAAGAGACGTTTTTTGTAGAGAATTATGTTTCCTACAATTTATGTTCTATGATATTTTTTGATCAGAAGCGTAGTTTTCGAGATATATCGAGATATTTAAAAGTCCCGAAGCCGCACCAACATAATAGAGATACAGAAACACCGTGGCCCCTTTCTTTGAGATAACTCTGCACTATTGCGAGCTGCAAATGCCACTTCCAGCTTAGCTGTGCAGAGGAAGAACAACAAGAAGAAGAAATATCTCGAAACATGTCCGTCACGCCAGTTCCTTTGAGCTGAATCTGCAAATATCTCGGAAACGAAGCGAGCTATGGCAAAATGTTAAGAGACGTTTTTTGTAGAGAATTATGTTTCCTACAATTTATGTTCTATGATATTTTTTGATCAGAAGCGTAGTTTTCGAGATATATCGAGATATTTAAAAGTTCCGAAGCCGCACCAACATAATAGAGATACAGAAACACCGTGGCCCCTTTCTTTGAGATAACTCTGCACTATTGCGACCTGCAAATGCCACTTCCAGCTCAGCTGTGCAGAAGAAGAACAACAAGAAGAAGAAATATCTCGAAATATGTCCGTCAGGCCCCTTCCCTTGAGATAAATCTGCAAATATCTCGGAAACGAAGCGAGCTATGGCAAAATGTTAAGAGACCTTTTTTGTAGAGAATTAAGTTTCCTACTTTTTATGTTCTACGATATTTTTTGATCAGATGCGTGGTTCTCGAGATATATCAAGATATTTAAAAGTTCCGAAGCCGCACCAACATAATAGAGATACAGATACACCGTGGCCCCTTTCTTAGAGATAACTCTGCACTATTGCGAGCTGCAAATGCCACTTCCAGCTTAGCTGTGCAGAAGAAGAACGACAAGAAGAAGAAATATCTCGAAATATGTCCGTCAGGCCAGTTCCTTTGAGCTGAATCTGCAAATATCTCGGAAACGAAGCGAGCTATGGCAAAATGTTAAGAGACGTTTTTTGTAGAGAATTATGTTTCCTACAATTTATGTTCTATGATATTTTTTGATCAGAAGCGTAGTTTTCGAGATATATCGAGATATTTAAAAGTTCCGAAGCCGCACCAACATAATAGAGATACAGAAACACCGTGGCCCCTTTCTTTGAGATAACTCTGCACTAGTGCGAGCCGCAAATGCCACTTCCAGCTTAGCTGTGCAGAAGAAGAACAACAAGAAGAAGAAATATCTCGAAATATGTCCGACAGGCCCCTTCCCTTGAGATAAATCTGCAAATATCTCGGAAACGAAGCGAGCTATGGCGAAATGTTAAGAGACCTTTTTTGTAGAGAATTAAGTTTCCTACTTTTTATCTTCTATGATATTTTTCGATCAGAGGCGTAGTTCTCGAGATATATCAAGATATTTAAAAGTTCCGAAGCCGCACCAACATAATAGAGATACAGAAACACCGTGGCCCCTTTCTTTGAGATAACTCTGCACGATTGCGAGCTGGAAATGCCACTTCCAGTTTAGCTGTGCAGAAGAAGAACAACAAGAAGAAGAAATATCTCGAAATATGTCCATCAGGACCCTTCCCTTGAGATAAATCTGCAAATATCTCGGAAACGAAGCGAGCTATGGCAAAATGTTAAGAGACCTTTTTTGTAGAGAATAATGTTTCCTGCAATTTACGTTCTATGATATTTTTTGATCAGAAGCGTAGTTTTCGAGATATATCGAGATATTTAAAAGTTCCGAAGCCGCACCAACATAATAGAGATACAGAAACACCGTGGCCCCATTCTTTGAGATAACTCTGCACTATTGCGACCTGCAAATGCCACTTCCAGCTCAGCTGTGCAGAAGAATAACAACAAGAAGAAGAAATATCTCGAAATATGTCCGTCAGGCCCCTTCCCTTGAGATAAATCTGCAAATATCTCGGAAACGAAGCGAGCTATGGCAAAATGTTAAGAGACCTTTTTTGTAGAGAATAATGTTTCCTACAATTTACGTTCTATAATATTTTTTGATCAGAAGCGTAGTTTTCGAGATATATCGAGATATTTAAAAGTTCCGAAGCCGCACCAACATAATAGAGATACAGAAACACCGCGGCCCCTTTCTTTGAGATAACTATGCACTATTGCGACCTGCAAATGCCACTTCCAGCTCAGCTGTGCAGAAGAAGAACAACAAGAAGAAGAAATATCTCGAAATATGTCCGTCAGGCCCCTTCCCTTGAGATAAATCTGCAAATATCTCGGAAACGAAGCGAGCTATGGCAAAATGTTAAGAGACCGTTTTTGTAGAGAATTAAGTTTCCTACTTTTTATGTTCTATGATATTTTTTGATCAGATGCGTGGTTCTCGAGATATATCGAGATATTTAAAAGTTCCGAAGCCGCACCAAAATAATAGAGATACAGAAACACCGTGGCCCCTTTCTTTGAGATAACCCTGCACTAGTGCGAGCTGCAAATGCCACTTCCAGCTTAGCTGTGCAGAAGAAGAACAACAAGAAGAAGAAATATCTCGAAATATGTCCGTCAGGCCCCTTCCCTTGAGATAAATCTGCAAATATCTCGGAAACGAAGCGAGCTATGGCAAAATGTTGAGAGACCT
This sequence comes from Osmia lignaria lignaria, assembly GCF_051020975.1. Lineage (NCBI taxonomy): Eukaryota > Metazoa > Arthropoda > Insecta > Hymenoptera > Megachilidae > Osmia > Osmia lignaria. The sequence continues at coordinate 2,068,942 of NW_027478170.1, read as the reverse complement.
TTTTTGTAGAGAATTAAGTTTCCTACCTTTTATGTTCTATGATATTTTTTGATCAGATGCGTAGTTCTCGAGATATATCAAGATATTTAAAAGTTCCGAAGCCGCACCAACATAATAGAGATACAGAAACACCGTGGCCCCTTTCTTTGAGATAACTCTGCACTGTTGCGAGCTGCAAATGCCACTTCCAGCTTAGCTGTGCAGAGGAAGAACAACAAGAAGAAGAAGTATCTCGAAATATGTCCGTCAGGCCCGTTCCTTTGAGCTGAATCTGCAAATATCTCGGAAACGAAGCGAGCTATGGCAAAATGTTAAGAGACGTTTTTTGTAGTGAATTATGTTTCCTACAATTTATGTTCTATGATATTTTTTGATCAGAAGCGTAGTTTTCGAGATATATCGAGATATTTAAAAGTTCCGAAGCCGCACCAACATAATAGAGATACAGAAACACCGTGGCTCCTTTCTTTGAGATAACTCTGCACTAGTGCGAGCTGCAAATGCCACTTCCAGCTTAGCTGTGCAGAGGAAGAACAACAAGAAGAAGAAGTATCTCGAAATATGTCCGTCAGGCCCGTTCCTTTGAGCTGAATCTGCAAATATCTCGGAAACGAAGCGAGCTATGGCAAAATGTTAAGAGACGTTTTTTGTAGTGAATTATGTTTCCTACAATTTATGTTGTATGATATTTTTTGATCAGAAGCGTAGTTTTCGAGATATATCGAGATATTTAAAAGTTCCGAAGCCGCACCAACATAATAGAGATACAGAAACACCGTGGCTCCTTTCTTTGAGATAACTCTGCACTAGTGCGAGCCGCAAATGCCACTTCCAGCTTAGCTGTGCAGAAGAAGAACAACAAGAAGAAGAAATATCTCGAAATATGTCCGTCAGGCCCCTTCCCTTGAGATACATCTGCAAATATCTCGGAAACGAAGCGAGCTATGGCAAAATGTTAAGAGACCTTTTTTGTAGAGAATTAAGTTTCCTACTTTTTATGTTCTATGATATTTTTCGATCAGAGGCGTAGTTCTCGAGATATATCAAGATATTTAAAAGTTCCGAAGCCGCACCAACATAATAGAGATACAGAAACACCGTGGCCCCTTTCTTTGAGATAACTCTGCACGATTGCGAGCTGGAAATGCCACTTCCAGTTTAGCTGTGCAGAAGAAGAACAACAAGAAGAAGAAATATCTCGAAATATGTCCATCAGGACCCTTCCCTTGAGATAAATCTGCAAATATCTCGGAAACGAAGCGAGCTATGGCAAAATGTTAAGAGACCTTTTTTGTAGAGAATAATGTTTCCTACAATTTACGTTCTATGATATTTTTTGATCAGAAGCGTAGTTTTCGAGATATATCGAGATATTTAAAAGTTCCGAAGCCGCACCAACATAATAGAGATACAGAAACACCGTGGCCCCTTTCTTTGAGATAACTCTGCACTATTGCGACCTGCAAATGCCACTTCCAGCTCAGCTGTGCAGAAGAAGAACAACAAGAAGAAGAAATATCTCGAAATATGTCCGTCAGGCCCCTTCCCTTGAGATAAATCTGCAAATATCTCGGAAACGAAGCGAGCTATGGCAAAATGTTAAGAGACCGTTTTTGTAGAGAATTAAGTTTCCTACTTTTTATGTTCTATGATATGTTTTGGTCAGATGCGTGGTTCTCGAGATATATCAAGATATTTAAAAGTTCCGAAGCCGCACCAACATAATAGAGATACAGAAACACCGTGGCCCCTTTCTTAGAGATAACTCTGCACTATTGCGAGCTGCAAATGCCACTTCCAGCTTAGCTGTGCAGAAGAAGAACAACAAGAAGAAGAAATATCTCGAAATATGTCCGTCAGGCCCCTTCCCTTGAGATATATCTGCAAATATCTCGGAAACGAAGCGAGCTATGGCAAAATGTTAAGAGACCTTTTTTGTAGAGAATTATGTTTCCTACAATTTATGTTCTATGATATTTTTTGATCAGAAGCGTAGTTTTCGAGATATATCGAGATATTTAAAAGTTCCGAAGCCGCACCAACATAATAGAGATACAGAAACACCGTGGCCCCTTTCTTTGAGATAACTCTGCACTAGTGCGAGCTGCAAATGCCACTTCCAGCTTAGCTGTGCAGAAGAAGAACAACAAGAAGAAGAAATATCTCGAAATATGTCCGTCAGGCCCCTTCCCTTGAGATAAATCTGCAAATATCTCGGAAACGAAGCGAGCTATGGCAAAATGTTAAGAGACCTTTTTTGTAGAGAATTAAGTTTCCTACTTTTTATGTTCTATGATATTTTTTGATCAGATGCGTAGTTCTCGAGATATATCAAGATATTTAAAAGTTCCGAAGCCGCACCAACATAATAGAGATACAGAAACACCGTGGCCCCTTCCTTTGAGATAACTCTGCACTATTGCGAGCTGCAAATGCCACTTCCAGCTTAGCTGTGCAGAGGAAGAACAAGAAGAAGAAGGAGTATCTCGAAATATGTCCGTCAGGCCCGTTCCTTTGAGCTGAATCTGCAAATATCTCGAAAACGAAGCGAGCTATGGCAAAATGTTAAGAGACGTTTTTTGTAGAGAATTATGTTTTCTACAATTTATGTTCTATGATATTTTTCGATCAGAAGCGTAGTTTTCGAGATATATCGAGATATTTAAAAGTTCCGAAGCCGCACCAAGATAATAGAGATACAGAAACACCGTGGCTCCTTTCTTTGAGATAACTCTGCACTAGTGCGAGCCGCAAATGCCACTTCCAGCTTAGCTGTGCAGAAGAAGAACAACAAGAAGAAGAAATATCTCGAAATATGTCCGTCAGGCCCCTTCCCTTGAAATAAATCTGCAAATATCTCGGAAACGAAGCGAGCTATGGCAAAATGTTAAGAGACCTTTTTTGTAGAGAATTAAGTTTCCTACTTTTTATGTTCTATGATATTTTTCGATCAGACGCGTAGTTCTCGAGATATATCGAGATATTTAAAAGTTCCGAAGCCGCACCAACATAATAGAGATACAGAAACACCGTGGCCCCTTTCTTTGAGATAACTCTGCACTAGTGCGAGCCGCAAATGCCACTTCCAGCTTAGCTGTGCAGAAGAAGAACAACAAGAAGAAGAAATATCTCGAAATATGTCCGTCAGGCCCCTTCCCTTGAGATAAATCTGCAAATATCTCGGGAACCAAGCGAGCTATGGCCAAATATTAAGAGACCTTTTTTGTAGAGAATTAAGTTTCCTACTTTTTATGTTCTATGATATTTTTTGATCAGATGCGTAGTTCTCGAGATATATCAAGATATTTAAAAGTTCCGAAGCCGCACCAACATAATAGAGATACAGAAACACCGTGGCCCCTTTCTTTGAGATAACTCTGCACTATTGCGAGCTGCAAATGCCACTTCCAGCTTAGCTGTGCAGAGGAAGAACAACAAGAAGAAGAAGTATCTCGAAATATGTCCGTCAGGCCCGTTCCTTTGAGCTGAATCTGCAAATATCTCGGAAACGAAGCGAGCTATGGCAAAATGTTAAGAGACCTTTTTTGTAGAGAATTAAGTTTCCTACTTTTTATGTTCTATGATATTTTTTGATCAGATGCGTAGTTCTCGAGATATATCAAGATATTTAAAAGTTCCGAAGCCGCACCAACATAATAGAGATACAGAAACACCGTGGCCCCTTTCTTTGAGATAACTCTGCACTATTGCGAGCTGCAAATGCCACTTCCAGCTTAGCTGTGCAGAAGAAGAACAACAAGAAGAAGAAATATCTCGAAATATGTCCGTTAGGCCCCTTCCCTTGAGATAAATCTGCAAATATCTCGGAAACGAAGCGAGCTATGGCAAAATGTTGAGAGACCTTTTTTGTAGAGAATTATGTTTCCTACAATTTATGTTCTATGATATTTTTTGATCAGAAGCGTAGTTTTCGAGATATATCGAGATATTTAAAAGTTCCGAAGCCGCACCAACATAATAGAGATACAGAAAGACCGTGGCCCCTTTCTTTGAGATAACTCTGCACTAGTGCGAGCCGCAAATGCCACTTCCAGCCTAGCTGTGCAGAAGAAGAACAACAAGAAGAAGAAATATCTCGAAATATGTCCGTCAGGCCCCTTCCCTTGAGATAAATCTGCAAATATCTCGGAAACGAAGCGAGCTATGGCAAAATGTTAAGAGACCTTATTTGTAGAGAATTAAGTTTCCTACTTTTTACGTTCTATGATATTTTTTGATCAGATGCGTAGTTCTCGAGATATATCAAGATATTTAAAAGTTCCGAAACCGCACCAACATAATAGAGATACAGAAACACCGTGGCCCCTTTCTTTGAGATAACTCTGCACTAGTGCGAGCCGCAAATGCCACTTCCAGCTTAGCTGTGCAGAGGAAGAACAACAAGAAGAAGAAATATCTCGAAATATGTCCGTCAGGCCAGTTCCTTTGAGCTGAATCTGCAAATATCTCGGAAACGAAGCGAGCTATGGCAAAATGTTAAGAGACGTTTTTTGTAGAGAATTATGTTTCCTACAATTTATGTTCTATGATATTTTTTGATCAGAAGCGTAGTTTTCGAGATATATCGAGATATTTAAAAGTTCCGAAGCCGCATCAAGATAATAAAGATACAGAAACACCGTGGCCCCTTTCTTTGAGATAACTGTGCACTAGTGCGAGCCGCAAATGCCACTTCCAGCTTAGCTGTGCAGAAGAAGAACAACAAGAAGAAGCAATATCTCGAAATATGTCCGTCAGGCCCCTTCCCTTGAGATAAATCTGCAAATATCTCGGAAACGCAGCGAGCTATGGCAAAATGTTAAGAGACCGTTTTTGTAGAGAATTAAGTTTCCTACTTTTTATGTTCTATGATATTTTTTGATCAGACGCGTAGTTCTCGAGATATATCAAGATATTTAAAAGTTCCGAAGCCGCACCAACATAATAGAGATACAGAAACACCGTGGCCCCTTTCTTTGAGATAACTCTGCACTATTGCGAGCTGCAAATGCCACTTCCAGCTTAGCTGTGCAGAAGAAGAACAACAAGAAGAAGAAATATCTCGAAATATGTCCGTCAGGCACCTTCCCTTGAGATAAATCTGCAAATATCTCGGAAACGAAGAGAGCTATGGCAAAATGTTAAGAGACCTTTTTTGTAGAGAATTAAGTTTCCTACTTTTCATGTTCTACGATATTTTTTGATCAGATGCGTAGTTCTCGAGATATATCAAGATATTTAAAAGTTCCGAAGCCGCACCAACATAATAGAGATACAGAAACACCGTGGCCCCTTTCTTTGAGATAACTCTGCACTAGTGCGAGCCGCAAATGCCACTTCCAGCTTAGCTGTGCAGAAGAAGAACAACAAGAAGAAGAAATATCTCGAAATATGTCCGTCAGGCCCCTTCCCTTGGGATAAATCTGCAAATATCTCGGAAACGAAGCGAGCTATGGCAAAATGTTAAGAGACCTTTTTTGTAGAGAATTATGTTTCCTACTTTTTATGTTCTATGATATTTTTTGATCAGACCCGTAGTTCTCGAGATATATCAAGATATTTAAAAGTTCCGAAGCCGCACCAACATAATAGAGATACAGAAACACCGTGGCCCCTTTCTTTGAGATAACTCTGCACTAGTGCGAGCCGCAAATGCCACTTCCAGCTTAGCTGTGCAGAAGAAGAACAACAAGAAGAAGAAATATCTCGAAATATGTCCGTCAGGCCCCTTCCCTTGAGATAAATCTGCAAATATCTCGGAAACGAAGCGAGCTATGGCAAAATGTTAAGAGACCTTTTTTGTAGAGAATTAAGTTTCCTAATTTTTATGTTCTATGATATTTTTTGATCAGATGCGTAGTTCTCGAGATATATCAAGATATTTAAAAGTTCCGAAGCCGCACCAACATAATAGAGATACAGAAACACCGTGGCCCCTTTCTTTGAGATAACTCTGCACTATTGCGAGCTGCAAATGCCACTTCCAGCTTAGCTGTGCAGAAGAAGAACAACAAGAAGAAGAAATATCTCGAAATATGTCCGTCAGGCCCCTTCCCTTGAGATAAATCTGCAAATATCTCGGAAACGAAGCGAGCTATGGCAAAATGTTAAGAGACCTTTTTTGTAGAGAATTAAGTTTCCTAATTTTTATGTTCTATGATATTTTTTGATCAGATGCGTAGTTCTCGAGATATATCAAGATATTTAAAAGTTCCGAAGCCGCACCAACATAATAGAGATACAGAAACACCGTGGCCCCTTTCTTTGAGATAACTCTGCACTATTGCGAGCTGCAAATGCCACTTCCAGCTTAGCTGTGCAGAAGAAGAACAACAAGAAGAAGAAATATCTCGAAATATGTCCGTTAGGCCCCTTCCCTTGAGATAAATCTGCAAATATCTCGGAAACGAAGCGAGCTATGGCAAAATCTTAAGAGACCTTTTTTGTAGAGAATTAAGTTTCCTACTTTTTATGTTCTATGATATTTTTTGATCAGATGCGTAGTTCTCGAGATATATCAAGATATTTAAAAGTTCCGAAGCCGCACCAACATAATAGAGATACAGAAACACCGTGGCCCCTTTCTTTGAGATAACTCTGCACTATTGCGAGCTGCAAATGCCACTTCCAGCTTAGCTGTGCAGAAGAAGAACAACAAGAAGAAGAAATATCTCGAAATATGTCCGTTAGGCCCCTTCCCTTGAGATAAATCTGCAAATATCTCGGAAACGAAGCGAGCTATGGCAAAATGTTAAGAGACATTTTTTGTAGAGAATTATGTTTCCTACAATTTATGTTCTATGATATTTTTTGATCAGAAGCGTAGTTTTCGAGATATATCGAGATATTTAAAAGTTCCGAAGCCGCACCAACATAATAGAGATACAGAAACACCGTGGCCCCTTTCTTTGAGATAACTCTGCACTAGTGCGAGCCGCAAATGCCACTTCCAGCTTAGCTGTGCAGAAGAAGAACAACAAGAAGAAGAAATATCTCGAAGTATGTCCGTTGGGCCCCTTCCCTTGAGATAAATCTGCAAATATCTCGGAAACGAAGCGAGCTATGGCAAAATGTTAAGAGACCTTTTTTGTAGAGAATTAAGTTTCCTACTTTTTATGTTCTATGATATTTTTAGATCAGATGCGTAGTTCTCGAGATATATCAAGATATTTAAAAGTTCCGAAGCCGCACCAACATAATAGAGATACAGAAACACCGTGGCCCCTTTCTTTGAGATAACTCTGCACTATTGCGAGCTGTAAATGCCACTTCCAGCTTAGCTGTGCAGAAGAAGAACAACAAGAAGAAGAAATATCTCGAAATATGTCCGTCAGGCCCCTTCCCTTGAGATATATCTGCAAATATCTCGGAAACGAAGCGAGCTATGGCAAAATGTTAAGAGACCTTTTTTGTAGAGAATTATGTTTCCTACAATTTATGTTCTATGATATTTGTTGGTCAGAAGCGTAGTTTTCGAGATATATCGAGATATTTAAAAGTTCCAAAGCCGCACCAACATAATAGAGATACAGAAACACCGTGGCCCCTTTCTTTGAGATAACTCTGCACTAGTGCGAGCCGCAAATGCCACTTCCAGCCTAGCTGTGCAGAAGAAGAACAACAAGAAGAAGAAATATCTCGAAATATGTCCGTCAGGCCCCTTCCCTTGAGATAAATCTGCAAATATCTCGGAAACGAAGCGAGCTATGGCAAAATGTTAAGAGACCTTTTTTGTAGAGAATTAAGTTTCCTACTTTTTATGTTCTATGATATTTTTTGATCAGATGCGTAGTTCTCGAGATATATCAAGATATTTAAAAGTTCCGAAGCCGCACCAACATAATAGAGATACAGAAACACCGTGGCCCCTTTCTTTGAGATAACTCTGCACTATTGCGAGCTGCAAATGCCACTTCCAGCTTAGCTGTGCAGAAGAACAACAAGAAGAAGAAATATCTCGAAATATGTCCGTCAGGCCCCTTCCCTTGAGATAAATCTGCAAATATCTCGGAAACGAAGAGAGCTATGGCAAAATGTTAAGAGACATTTTTTGTAGAGAATTAAGTTTCCTACTTTTTATGTTCTATGATATTTTTTGATCTGATGCGTAGTTCTCGAGATATATCAAGATATTTAAAAGTTCCGAAGCCGCACCAACATAATAGAGATACAGAAACACCGTGGCCCCTTTCTTTGAGATAACTCTGCACTATTGCGAGCTGGAAATGCCACTTCCAGCTTAGCTGTGCAGAAGAAGAACAACAAGAAGAAGAAATATCTCGAAATATGTCCGTCAGGCCCCTTCCCTTGAGATATATCAGCAAATATCTCGGAAACGAAGCGAGCTATGGCAAAATGTTAAGAGACCTTTTTTGTAGAGAATTATGTTTCCTACAATTTATGTTCTATGATATTTTTTGATCAGAAGCGTAGTTTTCGAGATACATCGAGATATTTAAAAGTTCCGAAGCCGCACCAACATAATAGAGATACAGAAACACCGTGGCCCCTTTCTTTGAGATAACTCTGCACTATTGCGAGCTGCAAATGCCACTTCCAGCTTAGCTGTGCAGAGGAAGAACAACAAGAAGAAGAAATATCTCGAAATATGTCCGTCAGGCCAGTTCCTTTGAGCTGAATCTGCAAATATCTCGGAAACGAAGCGAGCTATGGCAGAATGTTAAGAGACGTTTTTTATAGAGAATTATGTTTCCTACAATTTATGTTCTATGATATTTTCTGATCAGAAGCGTAGTTTTCGAGATATATCGAGATATTTAAAAGTTCCGAAGCCGCACCAACATAATAGGGATACAGAAACACCGTGGCCCCTTTCTTTGAGATAACTCTGCACTATTGCGAGCTGGAAATGCCACTTCCAGTTTAGCTGTGCAGAAGAAGAACAACAAGAAGAAGAAATATCTCGAAATATGTCCGTTAGGCCCCTTCCCGTGAGATAAATCTGCAAATATCTCGGAAACGAAGCGAGCTATGGCAAAATGTTAAGAGACCTTTTTTGTAGACAATTAAGTTTCCTACTTTTTATGTTCTATGATATTTTTTGATCAGATGCGTAGTTCTCGAGATATATCAAGATATTTAAAAGTTCCGAAGCCGCACCATCATAATAGAGATACAGAAACACCGTGGCCCCTTTCTTTGAGATAACTCTGCACTATTGCGAGCTGCAAATGCCACTTCCAGCTTAGCTGTGCAGAGGAAGAACAACAAGAAGAAGAAATATCTCGAAATATGTCCGTCAGGCCAGTTCCTTTGAGCTGAATCTGCAAATATCTCGGAAACGAAGCGAGCTATGGCAGAATGTTAAGAGACGTTTTTTATAGAGAATTATGTTTCCTACAATTTATGTTCTATGATATTTTTTGATCAGAAGCGTAGTTTTCGAGATATATCGAGATATTTAAAAGTTCCGAAGCCGCACCAACATAATAGGGATACAGAAACACCGTGGCCCCTTTCTTTGAGATAACTCTGCACTATTGCGAGCTGGAAATGCCACTTCCAGTTTAGCTGTGCAGAAGAAGAACAACAAGAAGAAGAAATATCTCGAAATATGTCCGTTAGGCCCCTTCCCGTGAGATAAATCTGCAAATATCTCGGAAACGAAGCGAGCTATGGCAAAATGTTAAGAGACCTCTTTTGTAGAGAATTAAGTTTCCTACTTTTTATGTTCTATGATATTTTTTGATCAGATGCGTAGTTCTCTAGATATATCAAGATATTTAAAAGTTCCGAAGCCGCACCAACATAATAGAGATACAGAAACACCGTGGCCCCTTTCTTTCAGATAACTATGCACTATTGCGAGCTGCAAATGCCACTTCCAGCTTAGCTGTGCAGAAGAACAACAAGAAGAAGAAATATCTCGAAATATGTCCGTCAGGCCCCTTCCCTTGAGATAAATCTGCAAATATCTCGGAAACGAAGAGAGCTATGGCAAAATGTTAAGAGACTTTTTTTGTAGAGAATTAAGTTTCCTACTTTTTATGTTCTATGATATTTTTTGATCTGATGCGTAGTTCTCGAGATATATCAAGATATTTAAAAGTTCCGAAGCCGCACCAACATAATAGAGATACAGAAACACCGTGGCCCCTTTCTTTGAGATAACTCTGCACTATTGCGAGCTGGAAATGCCACTTCCAGCTTAGCTGTGCAGAAGAAGAACAACAAGAAGAAGAAATATCTCGAAATATGTCCGTCAGGCCCCTTCCCTTGAGATAAATCTGCAAATATCTCGGAAACGAAGCGAGCTATGGCAAAATGTTAAGAGACCTTTTTTGTAGAGAATTAAGTTTCCTACTTTTTATGTTCTATGATATTTTTTGATCAGATGCGTAGTTCTCGAGATATATCAAGATATTTAAAAGTTCCGAAGCCGCACCAACATAATAGAGATACAGAAACACCGTGGCCCCTTTCTTTGAGATAACTCTGCACTATTGCGAGCTGTAAATGCCACTTCCAGCTTAGCTGTGCAGAAGAAGAACAACAAGAAGAAGAAATATCTCGAAATATGTCCGTCAGGCCCCTTCCCTTGAGATATATCTGCAAATATCTCGGAAACGAAGCGAGCTATGGCAAAATGTTAAGAGACCTTTTTTGTAGAGAATTATGTTTCCTACAATTTATGTTCTATGATATTTTTTGATCAGAAGCGTAGTTTTCGAGATATATCGAGATATTTAAAAGTTCCGAAGCCGCACCAACATAATAGGGATACAGAAACACCGTGGCCCCTTTCTTTGAGATAACTCTGCACTTGTGCGAGCCGCAAATGCCACTTCCAGCTTAGCTGTGCAGAAGAAGAACAACAAGAAGAAGAAATATCTCGAAATATGTCCGTCAGGCCCCTTCCCTTGAGATAAATCTGCAAATATCTCGGAAACGAAGCGAGCTATTGCAAAATGTTAAGAGACCTTTTTTGTAGAGAATTAAGTTTCCTACTTTTTATGTTCTATGATATTTTTTGATCAGATGCGTAGTTCTCGAGATATATCAAGATATTTAAAACTTCCGAAGCCGCACCAACATAATAGAGATACAGAAACACCGTGGCCCCTTTCTTTGAGATAACTCTGCACTATTGGGAGCTGTAAATGCCACTTCCAGCTTAGCTGTGCAGAAGAAGAACAACAAGAAGAAGAAATATCTCGAAATATGTCCGTCAGGCCCCTTCCCTTGAGATATATCTGCAAATATCTCGGAAACGAAGCGAGCTATGGCAAAATGTTAAGAGACCTTTTTTGTAGAGAATTATGTTTCCTACAATTTATGTTCTATGATATTTTTTGATCAGAAGCGTAGTTTTCGAGATACATCGAGATATTTAAAAGTTCCGAAGCCGCACCAACATAATAGAGATACAGAAACACCGTGGCCCCTTTCTTTGAGATAACTCTGCACTAGTGCGAGCCGCAAATGCCACTTCCAGCTTAGCTGTGCAGAAGAAGAACAACAAGAAGAAGAAATATCTCGAAATATGTCCGTCAGGCCCCTTCCCTTGAGATAAATCTGCAAATATCTCGGAAACGAAGCGAGCTATGGCAAAATGTTAAGAGACCTTTTTTGTAGAGAATTAAGTTTCCTACTTTTTATGTTCTATGATATTTTTTGATCAGATGCGTAGTTCTCGAGATATATCAAGATATTTAAAAGTTCCGAAGCCGCACCAACATAATAGAGATACAGAAACACCGTGGCCCCTTTCTTTGAGATAACTCTGCACTATTGCGAGCTGCAAATGCCACTTCCACCTTAGCTGTGCAGAAGAAGAACAACAAGAAGAAGAAATATCTCGAAATATGTCCGTCAGGCCCCTTCCCTTGAGATAAATCTGCAAATATCTCGGAAACGAAGCGAGCTATGGCAAAATGTTAAGAGACCTTTTTTGTAGAGAATTAAGTTTCCTACTTTTTATGCTCTATGATATTTTTTGATCAGATGCGTAGTTCTCGAGATATATCAAGATATTTAAAAGTTCCGAAGCCGCACCAACATAATAGAGATACAGAAACACCGTGGCCCCTTTCTTTGAGATAACTCTGCACTAGTGCGAGCCGCAAATGCCACTTCCAGCTTAGCTGTGCAGAAGAAGAACAACAAGAAGAAGAAATATCTCGAAATATGTCCGTCAGGCCCCTTCCCTTGAGATAAATCTGCAAATATCTCGGAAACGAAGCGAGCTATGGCAAAATGTTGAGAGACCTTTTTTGTAGAGAATTAAGTTTCCTACTTTTTATGTTCTATGATATTTTTTGATCAGATGCGTAGTTCTCGAGATATATCAAGATATTTAAAAGTTCCGAAGCCGCACCAACATAATAGAGATACAGAAACACCGTGGCCCCTTTCTTTGAGATAACTCTGCACTATTGCGAGCTGCAAATGCCACTTCCAGCTTAGCTGTGCAGAGGAAGAACAACAAGAAGAAGAAATATCTCGAAATATGTCCGTCAGGCCAGTTCCTTTGAGCTGAATCTGCAAATATCTCGGAAACGAAGCGAGCTATGGCAGAATGTTAAGAGACGTTTTTTATAGAGAATTATGTTTCCTACAATTTATGTTCAATGATATTTTCTGATCAGAAGCGTAGTTTTCGAGATATATCGAGATATTTAAAAGTTCCGAAGCCGCACCAACATAATAGGGATACAGAAACACCGTGGCCCCTTTCTTTGAGATAACTCTGCACTATTGCGAGCTGGAAATGCCACTTCCAGTTTAGCTGTGCAGAAGAAGAACAACAAGAAGAAGAAATATCTCGAAATATGTCCGTTAGGCCCCTTCCCGTGAGATAAATCTGCAAATATCTCGGAAACGAAGCGAGCTATGGCAAAATGTTAAGAGACTTTTTTTGTAGAGAATTAAGTTTCCTACTTTTTATGTTCTATGATATTTTTTGATCTGATGCGTAGTTCTCGAGATATATCAAGATATTTAAAAGTTCCGAAGCCGCACCAACATAATAGAGATACAGAAACACCGTGGCCCCTTTCTTTGAGATAACTCTGCACTATTGCGAGCTGGAAATGCCACTTCCAGCTTAGCTGTGCAGAAGAAGAACAACAAGAAGAAGAAATATCTCGAAATATGTCCGTCAGGCCCCTTCCCTTGAGATATATCTGCAAATATCTCGGAAACGAAGCGAGCTATGGCAAAATGTTAAGAGACCTTTTTTGTAGAGAATTATGTTTCCTCAAATTTATGTTCTATGATATTTTTTGATCAGAAGCGTAGTTTTCGAGATACATCGAGATATTTAAAAGTTCCGAAGCCGCACCAACATAATAGGGATACAGAAACACCGTGGCCCCTTCCTTTGAGATAACTCTGCACTAGTGCGAGCCGCAAATGCCACTTCCAGCTTAGCTGTGCAGAAGAAGAACAACAAGAAGAAGAAATATCTCGAAATATGTCCGTCAGGCCCCTTCCCTTGAGATAAATCTGCAAATATCTCGGAAACGAAGCGAGCTATGGCAAAATGTTAAGAGACCTTTTTTGTAGAGAATTAAGTTTCCTACTTTTTATGTTCTATGATATTTTTTGATCAGATGCGTAGTTCTCGAGATATATCAAGATATTTAAAAGTTCCGAAGCCGCACCAACATAATAGAGATACAGAAACACCGTGGCCCCTTTCTTTGAGATAACTCTGCACTATTGCGAGCTGCAAATGCCACTTCCAGCTTAGCTGTGCAGAAGAAGAACAACAAGAAGAAGAAATATCTCGAAATATGTCCGTCAGGCCCCTTCCCTTGAGATAAATCTGCAAATATCTCGGAAACGAAGCGAGCTATGGCAAAATGTTAAGAGACCTTTTTTGTAGAGAATTAAGTTTCCTACTTTTTATGTTCTATGATATTTTTTGATCAGATGCGTAGTTCTCGAGATATATCAAGATATTTAAAAGTTCCGAAGCCGCACCAACATAATAGAGATACAGAAACACCGTGGCCCCTTTCTTTGAGATAACTCTGCACTATTGCGAGCTGCAAATGCCACTTCCAGCTTAGCTGTGCAGAAGAAGAACAACAAGAAGAAGAAATATCTCGAAATATGTCCGTCAGGCCCCTTCCCTTGAGATAAATCTGCAAATATCTCGGAAACGAAGCGAGCTATGGCAAAATGTTAAGAGACATTTTTTGTAGAGAATTAAGTTTCCTACTTTTTATGTTCTATGATATTTTTTGATCAGATGCGTAGTTCTCGAGATATATCAAGATATTTAAAAGTTCCGAAGCCGCACCAACATAATAGAGATACAGAAACACCGTGGCCCCTTTCTTTGAGATAACTCTGCACTATTGCGAGCTGTAAATGCCACTTCCAGCTTAGCTGTGCAGAAGAAGAACAACAAGAAGAAGAAATATCTCGAAATATGTCCGTCAGGCCCCTTCCCTTGAGATATATCTGCAAATATCTCGGAAACGAAGCGAGCTATGGCAAAATGTTAAGAGACCTTTTTTGTAGAGAATTATGTTTCCTACAATTTATGTTCTATGATATTTTTTGATCAGAAGCGTAGTTTTCGAGATACATCGAGATATTTAAAAGTTCCGAAGCCGCACCAACATAATAGAGATACAGAAACACCGTGGCCCCTTTCTTTGAGATAACTCTGCACTAGTGCGAGCCGCAAATGCCACTTCCAGCTTAGCTGTGCAGAAGAAGAACAACAAGAAGAAGAAATATCTCGAAATATGTCCGTCAGGCCCCTTCCCTTGAGATAAATCTGCAAATATCTCGGAAACGAAGCGAGCTATGGCAAAATGTTAAGAGACCTTTTTTGTAGAGAATTAAGTTTCCTACTTTTTATGTTCTATGATATTTTTTGATCAGATGCGTAGTTCTCGAGATATATCAAGATATTTAAAAGTTCCGAAGCCGCACCAACATAATAGAGATACAGAAACACCGTGGCCCCTTTCTTTGAGATAACTCTGCACTATTGCGAGCTGCAAATGCCACTTCCAGCTTAGCTGTGCAGAAGAAGAACAACAAGAAGAAGAAATATCTCGAAATATGTCCGTCAGGCCCCTTCCCTTGAGATAAATCTGCAAATATCTCGGAAACGAAGCGAGCTATGGCAAAATGTTAAGAGACCTTTTTTGTAGAGAATTAAGTTTCCTACTTTTTATGTTCTATGATATTTTTTGATCAGATGCGTAGTTCTCGAGATATATCAAGATATTTAAAAGTTCCGAAGCCGCACCAACATAATAGAGATACAGAAACACCGTGGCCCCTTTCTTTGAGATAACTCTGCACTATTGCGAGCTGCAAATGCCACTTCCAGCTTAGCTGTGCAGAAGAAGAACAACAAGAAGAAGAAATATCTCGAAATATGTCCGTCAGGCCCCTTCCCTTGAGATAAATCTGCAAATATCTCGGAAACGAAGCGAGCTATGGCAAAATGTTAAGAGACCTTTTTTGTAGAGAATTAAGTTTCCTACTTTTTATGTTCTATGATATTTTTTGATCAGATGCGTAGTTCTCGAGATATATCAAGATATTTAAAAGTTCCGAAGCCGCACCAACATAATAGAGATACAGAAACACCGTGGCCCCTTTCTTTGAGATAACTCTGCACTATTGCGAGCTGCAAATGCCACTTCCAGCTTAGCTGTGCAGAAGAAGAACAACAAGAAGAAGAAATATCTCGAAATATGTCCGTCAGGCCCCTTCCCTTGAGATAAATCTGCAAATATCTCGGAAACGAAGCGAGCTATGGCAAAATGTTAAGAGACCTTTTTTGTAGAGAATTAAGTTTCCTACTTTTTATGTTCTATGATATTTTTTGATCAGATGCGTAGTTCTCGAGATATATCAAGATATTTAAAAGTTCCGAAGCCGCACCAACATAATAGAGATACAGAAACACCGTGGCCCCTTTCTTTGAGATAACTCTGCACTATTGCGAGCTGCAAATGCCACTTCCAGCTTAGCTGTGCAGAAGAAGAACAACAAGAAGAAGAAATATCTCGAAATATGTCCGTCAGGCCCCTTCCCTTGAGATAAATCTGCAAATATCTCGGAAACGAAGCGAGCTATGGCAAAATGTTAAGAGACCTTTTTTGTAGAGAATTAAGTTTCCTACTTTTTATGTTCTATGATATTTTTTGATCAGATGCGTAGTTCTCGAGATATATCAAGATATTTAAAAGTTCCGAAGCCGCACCAACATAATAGAGATACAGAAACACCGTGGCCCCTTTCTTTCAGATAACTATGCACTATTGCGAGCTGCAAATGCCACTTCCAGCTTAGCTGTGCAGAAGAACAACAAGAAGAAGAAATATCTCGAAATATGTCCGTCAGGCCAGTTCCTTTGAGCTGAATCTGCAAATATCTCGGAAACGAAGCGAGCTATGGCAAAATGTTGAGAGACGTTTTTTATAGAGAATTATGTTTCCTACAATTTATGTTCTATGATATTTTTTGATCAGAAGCGTAGTTTTCGAGATATATCGAGATATTTAAAAGTTCCGAAGCCCCACCAACATAATAGGGATACAGAAACACCGTGGCCCCTTTCTTTGAGATAACTCTGCACTATTGCGAGCTGCAAATGCCACTTCCAGCTTAGCTGTGCAGAAGAAGAACAACAAGAAGAAGAAATATCTCAAAATATGTCCGTCAGGCCCCTTCCCTTGAGATAAATCTGCAAATATCTCGGAAACGAAGCGAGCTATGGCAAAATGTTAAGAGACCTTTTTTGTAGAGAATTAAGTTTCCTACTTTTTATGTTCTATGATATTTTTTGATCAGAAGCGTAGTTTTCGAGATATATCGAGATATTTAAAAGTTCCGAAGCCGCACCAACATAATAGGGATACAGAAACACCGTGGCCCCTTTCTTTGAGATAACTCTGCACTAGTGCGAGCCGCAAATGCCACTTCCAGCTTAGCTGTGCAGAAGAAGAACAACAAGAAGAAGAAATATCTCGAAATATGTCCGTCAGGCCCCTTCCCTTGAGATAAATCTGCAAATATCTCGGAAACGAAGCGAGCTATGGCAAAATGTTAAGAGACCTTTTTTGTAGAGAATTAAGTTTCCTACTTTTTATGTTCTATGATATTTTTTGATCAGATGCGTAGTTCTCGAGATATATCAAGATATTTAAAAGTTCCGAAGCCGCACCAACATAATAGAGATACAGAAACACCGTGGCCCCTTTCTTTGAGATAAATCTGCACTATTGCGAGCTGTAAATGCCACTTCCAGCTTAGCTGTGCAGAAGAAGAACAACAAGAAGAAGAAATATCTCGAAATATGTCCGTCAGGCCCCTTCCCTTGAGATATATCTGCAAATATCTCGGAAACGAAGCGAGCTATGGCAAAATGTTAAGAGACCTTTTTTGTAGAGAATTATGTTTCCTACAATTTATGTTCTATGATATTTTTTGATCAGAAGCGTAGTTTTCGAGATACATCGAGATATTTAAAAGTTCCGAAGCCGCACCAACATAATAGAGATACAGAAACACCGTGGCCCCTTTCTTTGAGATAACTCTGCACTAGTGCGAGCCGCAAATGCCACTTCCAGCTTAGCTGTGCAGAAGAAGAACAACAAGAAGAAGAAATATCTCGAAATATGTCCGTCAGGCCCCTTCCCTTGAGATAAATCTGCAAATATCTCGGAAACGAAGCGAGCTATGGCAAAATGTTAAGAGACCTTTTTTGTAGAGAATTAAGTTTCCTACTTTTTATGTTCTATGATATTTTTTGATCAGATGCGTAGTTCTCGAGATATATCAAGATATTTAAAAGTTCCGAAGCCGCACCAACATAATAGAGATACAGAAACACCGTGGCCCCTTTCCTTGAGATAACTCTGCACTATTGCGAGCTGCAAATGCCACTTCCAGCTTAGCTGTGCAGAAGAAGAACAACAAGAAGAAGAAATATCTCGAAATATGTCCGTCAGGCCCCTTCCCTTGAGATAAATCTGCAAATATCTCGGAAACGAAGCGAGCTATGGCAAAATGTTAAGAGACCTTTTTTGTAGAGAATTAAGTTTCCTACTTTTTATGTTCTATGATATTTTTTGATCAGATGCGTAGTTCTCGAGATATATCAAGATATTTAAAAGTTCCGAAGCCGCACCAACATAATAGAGATACAGAAACACCGTGGCCCCTTTCTTTGAGATAACTCTGCACTATTGCGAGCTGTAAATGCCACTTCCAGCTTAGCTGTGCAGAAGAAGAACAACAAGAAGAAGAAATATCTCGAAATATGTCCGTCAGGCCCCTTCCCTTGAGATATATCTGCAAATATCTCGGAAACGAAGCGAGCTATGGCAAAATGTTAAGAGACCTTTTTTGTAGAGAATTATGTTTCCTACAATTTATGTCCTATGATATTTTTTGATCAGAAGCGTAGTTTTCGAGATACATCGAGATATTTAAAAGTTCCGAAGCCGCACCAACATAATAGAGATACAGAAACACCGTGGCCCCTTTCTTTGAGATAACTCTGCACTAGTGCGAGCCGCAAATGCCACTTCCAGCTTAGCTGTGCAGAAGAAGAACAACAAGAAGAAGAAATATCTCGAAATATGTCCGTCAGGCCCCTTCCCTTGAGATAAATCTGCAAATATCTCGGAAACGAAGCGAGCTATGGCAAAATGTTAAGAGACCTTTTTTGTAGAGAATTAAGTTTCCTACTTTTTATGTTCTATGATATTTTTTGATCAGATGCGTAGTTCTCGAGATATATCAAGATATTTAAAAGTTCCGAAGCCGCACCAACATAATAGAGATACAGAAACACCGTGGCCCCTTTCTTTGAGATAACTCTGCACTATTGCGAGCTGCAAATGCCACTTCCAGCTTAGCTGTGCAGAAGAAGAACAACAAGAAGAAGAAATATCTCGAAATATGTCCGTCAGGCCCCTTCCCTTGAGATAAATCTGCAAATATCTCGGAAACGAAGCGAGCTATGGCAAAATGTTAAGAGACCTTTTTTGTAGAGAATTAAGTTTCCTACTTTTTATGTTCTATGATATTTTTTGATCAGAAGCGTAGTTTTCGAGATATATCGAGATATTTAAAAGTTCCGAAGCCGCACCAACATAATAGGGATACAGAAACACCGTGGCCCCTTTCTTTGAGATAACTCTGCACTAGTGCGAGCCGCAAATGCCACTTCCAGCTTAGCTGTGCAGAAGAAGAACAACAAGAAGAAGAAATATCTCGAAATATGTCCGTCAGGCCCCTTCCCTTGAGATAAATCTGCAAATATCTCGGAAACGAAGCGAGCTATGGCAAAATGTTAAGAGACCTTTTTTGTAGAGAATTAAGTTTCCTACTTTTTATGTTCTATGATATTTTTTGATCAGATGCGTAGTTCTCGAGATATATCAAGATATTTAAAAGTTCCGAAGCCGCACCAACATAATAGAGATACAGAAACACCGTGGCCCCTTTCTTTGAGATAACTCTGCACTATTGCGAGCTGTAAATGCCACTTCCAGCTTAGCTGTGCAGAAGAAGAACAACAAGAAGAAGAAATATCTCGAAATATGTCCGTCAGGCCCCTTCCCTTGAGATATATCTGCAAATATCTCGGAAACGAAGCGAGCTATGGCAAAATGTTAAGAGACCTTTTTTGTAGAGAATTATGTTTCCTACAATTTATGTTCTATGATATTTTTTGATCAGAAGCGTAGTTTTCGAGATACATCGAGATATTTAAAAGTTCCGAAGCCGCACCAACATAATAGAGATACAGAAACACCGTGGCCCCTTTCTTTGAGATAACTCTGCACTAGTGCGAGCCGCAAATGCCACTTCCAGCTTAGCTGTGCAGAAGAAGAACAACAAGAAGAAGAAATATCTCGAAATATGTCCGTCAGGCCCCTTCCCTTGAGATAAATCTGCAAATATCTCGGAAACGAAGCGAGCTATGGCAAAATGTTAAGAGACCTTTTTTGTAGAGAATTAAGTTTCCTACTTTTTATGTTCTATGATATTTTTTGATCAGATGCGTAGTTCTCGAGATATATCAAGATATTTAAAAGTTCCGAAGCCGCACCAACATAATAGAGATACAGAAACACCGTGGCCCCTTTCCTTGAGATAACTCTGCACTATTGCGAGCTGCAAATGCCACTTCCAGCTTAGCTGTGCAGAAGAAGAACAACAAGAAGAAGAAATATCTCGAAATATGTCCGTCAGGCCCCTTCCCTTGAGATAAATCTGCAAATATCTCGGAAACGAAGCGAGCTATGGCAAAATGTTAAGAGACCTTTTTTGTAGAGAATTAAGTTTCCTACTTTTTATGTTCTATGATATTTTTTGATCAGAAGCGTAGTTTTCGAGATATATCGAGATATTTAAAAGTTCCGAAGCCGCACCAACATAATAGGGATACAGAAACACCGTGGCCCCTTTCTTTGAGATAACTCTGCACTAGTGCGAGCCGCAAATGCCACTTCCAGCTTAGCTGTGCAGAAGAAGAACAACAAGAAGAAGAAATATCTCGAAATATGTCCGTCAGGCCCCTTCCCTTGAGATAAATCTGCAAATATCTCGGAAACGAAGCGAGCTATGGCAAAATGTTAAGAGACCTTTTTTGTAGAGAATTAAGTTTCCTACTTTTTATGTTCTATGATATTTTTTGATCAGATGCGTAGTTCTCGAGATATATCAAGATATTTAAAAGTTCCGAAGCCGCACCAACATAATAGAGATACAGAAACACCGTGGCCCCTTTCTTTGAGATAACTCTGCACTATTGCGAGCTGCAAATGCCACTTCCAGCTTAGCTGTGCAGAAGAAGAACAACAAGAAGAAGAAATATCTCGAAATATGTCCGTCAGGCCCCTTCCCTTGAGATAAATCTGCAAATATCTCGGAAACGAAGCGAGCTATGGCAAAATGTTAAGAGACCTTTTTTGTAGAGAATTAAGTTTCCTACTTTTTATGTTCTATGATATTTTTTGATCAGAAGCGTAGTTTTCGAGATATATCGAGATATTTAAAAGTTCCGAAGCCGCACCAACATAATAGGGATACAGAAACACCGTGGCCCCTTTCTTTGAGATAACTCTGCACTAGTGCGAGCCGCAAATGCCACTTCCAGCTTAGCTGTGCAGAAGAAGACCAACAAGAAGAAGAAATATCTCGAAATATGTCCGTCAGGCCCCTTCCCTTGAGATAAATCTGCAAATATCTCGGAAACGAAGCGAGCTATGGCAAAATGTTAAGAGACCTTTTTTGTAGAGAATTAAGTTTCCTACTTTTTATGTTCTATGATATTTTTTGATCAGATGCGTAGTTCTCGAGATATATCAAGATATTTAAAAGTTCCGAAGCCGCACCAACATAATAGAGATACAGAAACACCGTGGCCCCTTTCTTTGAGATAACTCTGCACTATTGCGAGCTGTAAATGCCACTTCCAGCTTAGCTGTGCAGAAGAAGAACAACAAGAAGAAGAAATATCTCGAAATATGTCCGTCAGGCCCCTTCCCTTGAGATATATCTGCAAATATCTCGGAAACGAAGCGAGCTATGGCAAAATGTTAAGAGACCTTTTTTGTAGAGAATTATGTTTCCTACAATTTATGTTCTATGATATTTTTTGATCAGAAGCGTAGTTTTCGAGATACATCGAGATATTTAAAAGTTCCGAAGCCGCACCAACATAATAGAGATACAGAAACACCGTGGCCCCTTTCTTTGAGATAATTCTGCACTAGTGCGAGCCGCAAATGCCACTTCCAGCTTAGCTGTGCAGAAGAAGAACAACAAGAAGAAGAAATATCTCGAAATATGTCCGTCAGGCCCCTTCCCTTGAGATAAATCTGCAAATATCTCGGAAACGAAGCGAGCTATGGCAAAATGTTAAGAGACCTTTTTTGTAGAGAATTAAGTTTCCTACTTTTTATGTTCTATGATATTTTTTGATCAGATGCGTAGTTCTCGAGATATATCAAGATATTTAAAAGTTCCGAAGCCGCACCAACATAATAGAGATACAGAAACACCGTGGCCCCTTTCCTTGAGATAACTCTGCACTATTGCGAGCTGCAAATGCCACTTCCAGCTTAGCTGTGCAGAAGAAGAACAACAAGAAGAAGAAATATCTCGAAATATGTCCGTCAGGCCCCTTCCCTTGAGATAAATCTGCAAATATCTCGGAAACGAAGCGAGCTATGGCAAAATGTTAAGAGACCTTTTTTGTAGAGAATTAAGTTTCCTACTTTTTATGTTCTATGATATTTTTTGATCAGATGCGTAGTTCTCGAGATATATCAAGATATTTAAAAGTTCCGAAGCCGCACCAACATAATAGAGATACAGAAACACCGTGGCCCCTTTCTTTGAGATAACTCTGCACTATTGCGAGCTGCAAATGCCACTTCCAGCTTAGCTGTGCAGAAGAAGAACAACAAGAAGAAGAAATATCTCGAAATATGTCCGTCAGGCCCCTTCCCTTGAGATAAATCTGCAAATATCTCGGAAACGAAGCGAGCTATGGCAAAATGTTAAGAGACCTTTTTTGTAGAGAATTAAGTTTCCTACCTTTTATGTTCTATGATATTTTTTGATCAGATGCGTAGTTCTCGAGATATATCAAGATATTTAAAAGTTCCGAAGCCGCACCAACATAATAGAGATACAGAAACACCGTGGCCCCTTTCTTTCAGATAACTATGCACTATTGCGAGCTGCAAATGCCACTTCCAGCTTAGCTGTGCAGAAGAACAACAAGAAGAAGAAATATCTCGAAATATGTCCGTCAGGCCAGTTCCTTTGAGCTGAATCTGCAAATACCTCGGAAACGAAGCGAGCTATGGCAAAATGTTGAGAGACGTTTTTTATAGAGAATTATGTTTCCTACAATTTATGTTCTATGATATTTTTTGATCAGAAGCGTAGTTTTCGAGATATATCGAGATATTTAAAAGTTCCGAAGCCGCACCAACATAATAGGGATACAGAAACACCGTGGCCCCTTTCTTTGAGATAACTCTGCACTATTGCGAGCTGCAAATGCCACTTCCAGCTTAGCTGTGCAGAAGAAGAACAACAAGAAGAAGAAATATCTCGAAATATGTCCGTCAGGCCCCTTCCCTTGAGATAAATCTGCAAATATCTCGGAAACGAAGCGAGCTATGGCAAAATGTTAAGAGACCTTTTTTGTAGAGAATTAAGTTTCCTACTTTTTATGTTCTATGATATTTTTTGATCAGAAGCGTAGTTTTCGAGATATATCGAGATATTTAAAAGTTCCGAAGCCGCACCAACATAATAGGGATACAGAAACACCGTGGCCCCTTTCTTTGAGATAACTCTGCACTAGTGCGAGCCGCAAATGCCACTTCCAGCTTAGCTGTGCAGAAGAAGAACAACAAGAAGAAGAAATATCTCGAAATATGTCCGTCAGGCCCCTTCCCTTGAGATAAATCTGCAAATATCTCGGAAACGAAGCGAGCTATGGCAAAATGTTAAGAGACCTTTTTTGTAGAGAATTAAGTTTCCTACTTTTTATGTTCTATGATATTTTTTGATCAGATGCGTAGTTCTCGAGATATATCAAGATATTTAAAAGTTCCGAAGCCGCACCAACATAATAGAGATACAGAAACACCGTGGCCCCTTTCTTTGAGATAACTCTGCACTATTGCGAGCTGTAAATGCCACTTCCAGCTTAGCTGTGCAGAAGAAGAACAACAAGAAGAAGAAATATCTCGAAATATGTCCGTCAGGCCCCTTCCCTTGAGATATATCTGCAAATATCTCGGAAACGAAGCGAGCTATGGCAAAATGTTAAGAGACCTTTTTTTTAGAGAATTATGTTTCCTACAATTTATGTTCTATGATATTTTTTGATCAGAAGCGTAGTTTTCGAGATACATCGAGATATTTAAAAGTTCCGAAGCCGCACCAACATAATAGGGATACAGAAACACCGTGGCCCCTTTCTTTGAGATAACTCTGCACTAGTGCGAGCCGCAAATGCCACTTCCAGCTTAGCTGTGCAGAAGAAGAACAACAAGAAGAAGAAATATCTCGAAATATGTCCGTTAGGCCCCTTCCCGTGAGATAAATCTGCAAATATCTCGGAAACGAAGCGAGCTATGGCAAAATGTTAAGAGACCTCTTTTGTAGAGAATTAAGTTTCCTACTTTTTATGTTCTATGATATTTTTTGATCAGATGCGTAGTTCTCGAGATATATCAAGATATTTAAAAGTTCCGAAGCCGCACCAACATAATAGAGATACAGAAACACCGTGGCCCCTTTCTTTGAGATAACTCTGCACTATTGCGAGCTGCAAATGCCACTTCCAGCTTAGCTGTGCAGAAGAAGAACAACAAGAAGAAGAAATATCTCGAAATATGTCCGTCAGGCCAGTTCCTTTGAGCTGAATCTGCAAATATCTCGGAAACGAAGCGAGCTATGGCAAAATGTTAAGAGACGTTTTTTGTAGAGAGTTATGTTTCCTACAATTTATGTTCTATGATATTTTTTGATCAGAAGCGTAGTTTTCGAGATATATCGAGATATTTAAAAGTTCCGAAGCCGCACCAACATAATAGAGATACAGAAACACCGTGGCCGCTTTCTTTGAGATAACTCTGCACTAGTGCGAGCCGCAAATGCCACTTCCAGCTTAGCTGTGCAGAAGAAGAACAACAAGAAGAAGAAATATCTCGAAATATGTCCGTCAGGCCCCTTCCCTTGAGATAAACCTGCAAATATCTCGGAAACGAAGCGAGCTATGGCAAAATGTTAAGAGACCTTTTTTGTAGAGAATTAAGTTTCCTACTTTTTATCTTCTATGATATTTTTTGATCAGATGCGTAGTTCTCGAGATATATCAAGATATTTAAAAGTTCCGAAGCCGCACCAACATAATAGAGATACAGAAACACCGTGGCCCCTTTCTTTGAGATAACTCTGCACTAGTGCGAGCCGCAAATGCCACTTCCAGCTTAGCTGTGCAGAAGAAGAACAACAAGAAGAAGAAATATCTCGAAATATGTCCGTCAGGCCCCTTCCCTTGATATAAATCTGCAAATATCTCGGAAACGAAGCGAGCTATGGCAAAATGTTAAGAGACCTTTTTTGTAGAGAATTAAGTTTCCAACTTTTTATGTTCTATGATATTTTTTGATCAGATGCGTAGTTCTCGAGATATATCAAGATATTTAAAAGTTCCGAAGCCGCACCAACATAATAGAGATACAGAAACACCGTGGCCCCTTTCTTTGAGATAACTCTGCACTATTGCGAGCTGTAAATGCCACTTCCAGCTTAGCTGTGCAGAAGAAGAACAACAAGAAGAAGAAATATCTCGAAATATGTCCGTCAGGCCCCTTCCCTTGAGATATATCTGCAAATATCTCGGAAACGAAGCGAGCTATGGCAAAATGTTAAGAGACCTTTTTTGTAGAGAATTATGTTTCCTACAATTTATGTTCTATGATATTTTTTGATCAGAAGCGTAGTTTTCGAGATACATCGAGATATTTAAAAGTTCCGAAGCCGCACCAACATAATAGAGATACAGAAACACCGTGGCCCCTTTCTTTGAGATAACTCTGCACTAGTGCGAGCCACAAATGCCACTTCCAGCTTAGCTGTGCAGAAGAAGAACAACAAGAAGAAGAAATATCTCGAAATATGTCCGTCAGGCCCCTTCCCTTGAGATAAATCTGCAAATATCTCGGAAACGAAGCGAGCTATGGCAAAATGTTAAGAGACGTTTTTTATAGAGAATTATGTTTCCTACAATTTATGTTCTATGATATTTTTTGATCAGAAGCGTAGTTTTCGAGATATATCGAGATATTTAAAAGTTCCGAAGCCGCACCAACATAATAGGGATACAGAAACACCGTGGCCCCTTTCTTTGAGATAACTCTGCACTAGTGCGAGCCGCAAATGCCACTTCCAGCTTAGCTGTGCAGAAGAAGAACAACAAGAAGAAGAAATATCTCGAAATATGTCCGTCAGGCCCCTTCCCTTGATATAAATCTGCAAATATCTCGGAAACGAAGCGAGCTATGGCAAAATGTTAAGAGACCTTTTTTGTAGAGAATTAAGTTTCCAACTTTTTATGTTCTATGATATTTTTTGATCAGATGCGTAGTTCTCGAGATATATCAAGATATTTAAAAGTTCCGAAGCCGCACCAACATAATAGAGATACAGAAACACCGTGGCCCCTTTCTTTGAGATAACTCTGCACTATTGCGAGCTGTAAATGCCACTTCCAGCTTAGCTGTGCAGAAGAAGAACAACAAGAAGAAGAAATATCTCGAAATATGTCCGTCAGGCCCCTTCCCTTGAGATATATCTGCAAATATCTCGGAAACGAAGCGAGCTATGGCAAAATGTTAAGAGACGTTTTTTATAGAGAATTATGTTTCCTACAATTTATGTTCTATGATATTTTTTGATCAGAAGCGTAATTTTCGAGATATATCGAGATATTTAAAAGTTCCGAAGCCGCACCAACATAATAGGGATACAGAAACACCGTGGCCCCTTTCTTTGAGATAACTCTGCACTAGTGCGAGCCGCAAATGCCACTTCCAGCTTAGCTGTGCAGAAGAAGAACAACAAGAAGAAGAAATATCTCGAAATATGTCCGTCAGGCCCCTTCCCTTGAGATAAATCTGCAAATATCTCGGAAACGAAGCGAGCTATGGCAAAATGTTAAGAGACCTTTTTTGTAGAGAATTAAGTTTCCTACTTTTTATGTTCTATGATATTTTTTGATCAGAAGCGTAGTTTTCGAGATACATCGAGATATTTAAAAGTTCCGAAGCCGCACCAACATAATAGAGATACAGAAACACCGTGGCCCCTTTCTTTGAGATAACTCTGCACTAGTGCGAGCCGCAAATGCCACTTCCAGCTTAGCTGTGCAGAAGAAGAACAACAAGAAGAAGAAATATCTCGAAATATGTCCGTCAGGCCCCTTCCCTTGAGATAAATCTGCAAATATCTCGGAAACGAAGCGAGCTATGGCAAAATGTTCAGAGACCTTTTTTGTACAGAATTAAGTTTCCTACTTTTTATGTTCTATGATATTTTTTGATCAGATGCGTAGTTCTCGAGATATATCAAGATATTTAAAAGTTCCGAAGCCGCACCAACATAATAGAGATACAGAAACACCGTGGCCCCTTTCTTTGAGATAACTCTGCACTATTGCGAGCTGCAAATGCCACTTCCAGCTTAGCTGTGCAGAAGAAGAACAACAAGAAGAAGAAATATCTCGAAATATGTCCGTTAGGCCCCTTCCCGTGAGATAAATCTGCAAATATCTCGGAAACGAAGCGAGCTATGGCAAAATGTTAAGAGACCTCTTTTGTAGAGAATTAAGTTTCCTACTTTTTATGTTCTATGATATTTTTTGATCAGATGCGTAGTTCTCGAGATATATCAAGATATTTAAAAGTTCCGAAGCCGCACCAACATAATAGAGATACAGAAACACCGTGGCCCCTTTCTTTGAGATAACTCTGCACTATTGCGAGCTGCAAATGCCACTTCCAGCTTAGCTGTGCAGAAGAAGAACAACAAGAAGAAGAAATATCTCGAAATATGTCCGTCAGGCCAGTTCCTTTGAGCTGAATCTGCAAATATCTCGGAAACGAAGCGAGCTATGGCAAAATGTTAAGAGACGTTTTTTGTAGAGAGTTATGTTTCCTACAATTTATGTTCTATGATATTTTTTGATCAGAAGCGTAGTTTTCGAGATATATCGAGATATTTAAAAGTTCCGAAGCCGCACCAACATAATAGAGATACAGAAACACCGTGGCCGCTTTCTTTGAGATAACTCTGCACTAGTGCGAGCCGCAAATGCCACTTCCAGCTTAGCTGTGCAGAAGAAGAACAACAAGAAGAAGAAATATCTCGAAATATGTCTGTCAGGCCCCTTCCCTTGAGATAAACCTGCAAATATCTCGGAAACGAAGCGAGCTATGGCAAAATGTTAAGAGACCTTTTTTGTAGAGAATTAAGTTTCCTACTTTTTATCTTCTATGATATTTTTTGATCAGATGCGTAGTTCTCGAGATATATCAAGATATTTAAAAGTTCCGAAGCCGCACCAACATAATAGAGATACAGAAACACCGTGGCCCCTTTCTTTGAGATAACTCTGCACTAGTGCGAGCCGCAAATGCCACTTCCAGCTTAGCTGTGCAGAAGAAGAACAACAAGAAGAAGAAATATCTCGAAATATGTCCGTCAGGCCCCTTCCCTTGATATAAATCTGCAAATATCTCGGAAACGAAGCGAGCTATGGCAAAATGTTAAGAGACCTTTTTTGTAGAGAATTAAGTTTCCAACTTTTTATGTTCTATGATATTTTTTGATCAGATGCGTAGTGCTCGAGATATATCAAGATATTTAAAAGTTCCGAAGCCGCACCAACATAATAGAGATACAGAAACACCGTGGCCCCTTTCTTTGAGATAACTCTGCACTATTGCGAGCTGTAAATGCCACTTCCAGCTTAGCTGTGCAGAAGAAGAACAACAAGAAGAAGAAATATCTCGAAATATGTCCGTCAGGCCCCTTCCCTTGAGATATATCTGCAAATATCTCGGAAACGAAGCGAGCTATGGCAAAATGTTAAGAGACCTTTTTTGTAGAGAATTATGTTTCCTACAATTTATGTTCTATGATATTTTTTGATCAGAAGCGTAGTTTTCGAGATACATCGAGATATTTAAAAGTTCCGAAGCCGCACCAACATAATAGAGATACAGAAACACCGTGGCCCCTTTCTTTGAGATAACTCTGCACTAGTGCGAGCCACAAATGCCACTTCCAGCTTAGCTGTGCAGAAGAAGAACAACAAGAAGAAGAAATATCTCGAAATATGTCCGTCAGGCCCCTTCCCTTGAGATAAATCTGCAAATATCTCGGAAACGAAGCGAGCTATGGCAAAATGTTAAGAGACCTTTTTTGTAGAGAATTAAGTTTCCTACTTTTTATGTTCTATGATATTTTTTGATCAGAAGCGTAGTTTTCGAGATACATCGAGATATTTAAAAGTTCCGAAGCCGCACCAACATAATAGAGATAATGAAACACCGTGGCCCCTTTCTTTGAGATAACTCTGCACTAGTGCGAGCCGCAAATGCCACTTCCAGCTTAGCTGTGCAGAAGAAGAACAACAAGAAGAAGAAATATCTCGAAATATGTCCGTCAGGCCAGTTCCTTTGAGCTGAATCTGCAAATATCTCGGAAACGAAGCGAGCTATGGCAAAATGTTAAGAGACGTTTTTTGTAGAGAGTTATGTTTCCTACAATTTATGTTCTATGATATTTTTTGATCAGAAGCGTAGTTTTCGAGATATATCGAGATATTTAAAAGTTCCGAAGCCGCACCAACATAATAGAGATACAGAAACACCGTGGCCGCTTTCTTTGAGATAACTCTGCACTAGTGCGAGCCGCAAATGCCACTTCCAGCTTAGCTGTGCAGAAGAAAAACAACAAAAAGAAGAAATATCTCGAAATATGTCCGTCAGGCCCCTTCCCTTGAGATATATCTGCAAATATCTCGGAAACGAAGCGAGCTATGGCAAAATGTTAAGAGACCTTTTTTGTAGAGAATTATGTTTCCTACAATTTATGTTCTATGATATTTTTTGATCAGAAGCGTAGTTTTCGAGATACATCGAGATATTTAAAAGTTCCGAAGCCGCACCAACATAATAGAGATACAGAAACACCGTGGCCCCTTTCTTTGAGATAACTCTGCACTAGTGCGAGCCGCAAATGCCACTTCCAGCTTAGCTGTGCAGAAGAAGAACAACAAGAAGAAGAAATATCTCGAAATATGTCCGTCAGGCCCCTTCCCTTGAGATAAATCTGCAAATATCTCGGAAACGAAGCGAGCTATGGCAAAATGTTAAGAGACCTTTTTTGTAGGGAATTAAGTTTCCTACTCTTTATGTTCTATGATATTTTTTGATCAGATGCGTAGTTCTCTAGATATATCAAGATATTTAAAAGTTCCGAAGCCGCACCAACATAATAGAGATACAGAAACACCGTGGCCCCTTTCTTTGAGATAACTCTGCACTATTGCGAGCTGCAAATGCCACTTCCAGCTTAGCTGTGCAGAGGAAGAACAACAAGAAGAAGAAATATCTCGAAATATGTCCGTCAGGCCAGTTCCTTTGAGTTGAATCTGCAAATATCTCGGAAACGAAGCGAGCTATGGCAAAATGTTAAGAGACGTTTTTTATAGAGAATTATGTTTCCTACAATTTATGTTCTATGATATTTTTTGATCAGAAGCGTAGTTTTCGAGATATATCGAGATATTTAAAAGTTCCGAAGCCGCACCAACATAATAGGGATACAGAAACACCGTGGCCCCTTTCTTTGAGATAACTCTGCACTAGTGCGAGCCGCAAATGCCACTTCCAGCTTAGCTGTGCAGAAGAAGAACAACAAGAAGAAGAAATATCTCGAAATATGTCCGTCAGGCCCCTTCCCTTGATATAAATCTGCAAATATCTCGGAAACGAAGCGAGCTATGGCAAAATGTTAAGAGACCTTTTTTGTAGAGAATTAAGTTTCCAACTTTTTATGTTCTATGATATTTTTTGATCAGATGCGTAGTTCTCGAGATATATCAAGATATTTAAAAGTTCCGAAGCCGCACCAACATAATACAGATACAGAAACACCGTGGCCCCTTTCTTTGAGATAACTCTGCACTATTGCGAGCTGTAAATGCCACTTCCAGCTTAGCTGTGCAGAAGAAGAACAACAAGAAGAAGAAATATCTCGAAATATGTCCGTTAGGCCCCTTCCCGTGAGATAAATCTGCAAATATCTCGGAAACGAAGCGAGCTATGGCAAAATGTTAAGAGACCTCTTTTGTAGAGAATTAAGTTTCCTACTTTTTATGTTCTATGATATTTTTTGATCAGATGCGTAGTTCTCGAGATATATCAAGATATTTAAAAGTTCCGAAGCCGCACCAACATAATAGAGATACAGAAACACCGTGGCCCCTTTCTTTGAGATAACTCTGCACTATTGCGAGCTGCAAATGCCACTTCCAGCTTAGCTGTGCAGAAGAAGAACAACAAGAAGAAGAAATATCTCGAAATATGTCCGTCAGGCCAGTTCCTTTGAGCTGAATCTGCAAATATCTCGGAAACGAAGCGAGCTATGGCAAAATGTTAAGAGACGTTTTTTGTAGAGAGTTATGTTTCCTACAATTTATGTTCTATGATATTTTTTGATCAGAAGCGTAGTTTTCGAGATATATCGAGATATTTAAAAGTTCCGAAGCCGCACCAACATAATAGAGATACAGAAACACCGTGGCCGCTTTCTTTGAGATAACTCTGCACTAGTGCGAGCCGCAAATGCCACTTCCAGCTTAGCTGTGCAGAAGAAGAACAACAAGAAGAAGAAATATCTCGAAATATGTCCGTCAGGCCCCTTCCCTTGAGATAAACCTGCAAATATCTCGGAAACGAAGCGAGCTATGGCAAAATGTTAAGAGACCTTTTTTGTAGAGAATTAAGTTTCCTACTTTTTATCTTCTATGATATTTTTTGATCAGATGCGTAGTTCTCGAGATATATCAAGATATTTAAAAGTTCCGAAGCCGCACCAACATAATAGAGATACAGAAACACCGTGGCCCCTCTCTTTGAGATAACTCTGCACTATTGCGAGCTGTAAATGCCACTTCCAGCTTAGCTGTGCAGAAGAAGAACAACAAAAAGAAGAAATATCTCGAAATATGTCCGTCAGGCCCCTTCCCTTGAGATATATCTGCAAATATCTCGGAAACGAAGCGAGCTATGGCAAAATGTTAAGAGACCTTTTTTGTAGAGAATTATGTTTCCTACAATTTATGTTCTATGATATTTTTTGATCAGAAGCGTAGTTTTCGAGATACATCGAGATATTTAAAAGTTCCGAAGCCGCACCAACATAATAGAGATACAGAAACACCGTGGCCCCTTTCTTTGAGATAACTCTGCACTAGTGCGAGCCGCAAATGCCACTTCCAGCTTAGCTGTGCAGAAGAAGAACAACAAGAAGAAGAAATATCTCGAAATATGTCCGTCAGGCCCCTTCCCTTGAGATAAATCTGCAAATATCTCGGAAACGAAGCGAGCTATGGCAAAATGTTAAGAGACCTTTTTTGTAGAGAATTAAGTTTCCTACTTTTTATGTTCTATGATATTTTTTGATCTGATGCGTAGTTCTCGAGATATATCAAGATATTTAAAAGTTCCGAAGCCGCACCAACATAATAGAGATACAGAAACACCGTGGCCCCTTTCTTTGAGATAACTCTGCACTATTGCGAGCTGCAAATGCCACTTCCAGCTTAGCTGTGCAGAGGAAGAACAACAAGAAGAAGAAATATCTCGAAATATGTCCGTCAGGCCAGTTCCTTTGAGCTGAATCTGCAAATATCTCGGAAACGAAGCGAGCTATGGCAAAATGTTAAGAGACGTTTTTTGTAGAGAATTATGTTTCCTACAATTTATGTTCTATGATATTTTTTGATCAGAAGCGTAGTTTTCGAGATATATCGAGATATTTAAAAGTTCCGAAGCCGCACCAACATAATAGGGATACAGAAACACCGTGGCCCCTTTCTTTGAGATAACTCTGCAGTATTGCGAGCTGTAAATGCCACTTCCAGCTTAGCTGTGCAGAAGAAGAACAACAAGAAGAAGAAATATCTCGAAATATGTCCGTCAGGCCCCTTCCCTTGAGATAAATCTGCAAATATCTCGGAAACGAAGAGAGTTATGGCAAAATGTTAAGAGACCTTTTGTGTAGAGAATTAAGTTTCCTACTTTTTATGTTCTATGATATTTTTTGATCTGATGCGTAGTTCTCGAGATATATCAAGATATTTAAAAGTTCCGAAGCCGCACCAACATAATAGAGATACAGAAACACCGTGGCCCCTTTCTTTGAGATAACTCTGCACTATTGCGAGCTGTAAATGCCACTTCCAGCTTAGCTGTGCAGAAGAAGAACAACAAGAAGAAGAAATATCTCGAAATATGTCCGTCAGGCCCCTTCCCTTGAGATATATCTGCAAATATCTCGGAAACGAAGCGAGCTATGGCAAAATGTTAAGAGACCTTTTTTGTAGAGAATTATGTTTCGTACAATTTATGTTCTATGATATTTTTTGGTCAGAAGCGTAGTTTTCGAGATATATCGAGATATTTAAAAGTTCCAAAGCCGCACCAACATAATAGAGATACAGAAACACCGTGGCCCCTTTCTTTGAGATAACTCTGCACTAGTGCGAGCCGCAAATGCCACTTCCAGCTTAGCTGTGCAGAAGAAGAACAACAAGAAGAAGAAATATCTCGAAATATGTCCGTCAGGCCCCTTCCCTTGAGATATATCTGCAAATATCTCGGAAACGAAGCGAGCTATGGCAAAATGTTAAGAGACCTCTTTTGTAGAGAATTAAGCTTCCTACTTTTTATGTTCTATGATATTTTTTGATCAGATGCGTAGTTCTCGAGATATATCAAGATATTTAAAAGTTCCGAAGCCGCACCAACATAATAGAGATACAGAAACACCGTGGCCCCTTTCTTTGAGATAACTCTGCACTATTGCGCGCTGTATATGCCACTTCCAGCTTAGCTGTGCAGAAGAAGAACAACAAGAAGAAGAAATATCTCGAAATATGTCCGTCAGGCCCCTTCCCTTGAGATAAATCTGCAAATATCTCGGAAACGAAGAGAGCTATGGCAAAATGTTAAGAGACCTCTTTTGTAGAGAATTAAGCTTCCTACTTTTTATGTTCTATGATATTTTTTGATTAGATGCGTAGTTCTCGAGATATATCAAGATATTTAAAAGTTCCGAAGCCGCACCAACATAATAGAGATACAGAAACACCGTGGCCCCTTTCTTTCAGATAACTATGCACTATTGCGAGCTGCAAATGCCACTTCCAGCTTAGCTGTGCAGAAGAACAACAAGAAGAAGCAATATCTCGAAATATGTCCGTCAGGCCCCTTCCCTTGAGATAAATCTGCAAATATCTCGGAAACGAAGAGAGCTATGGCAAAATGTTAAGAGACCTTTTTTGTAGAGAATTAAGTTTCCTACTTTTTATGTTCTATGATATTTTTTGATCTGATGCGTAGCTCTCGAGATATATCAAGATATTTAAAAGTTCCGAAACCGCACCAACATAATAGAGATACAGAAACACTGTGGCCCCTTTCTTTGAGATAACTCTGCACTAGTGCGAGCCGCAAATGCCACTTCCAGCTTAGCTGTGCAGAAGAAGAACAACAAGAAGAAGAAATATCTCGAAATATGTCCGTTAGGCCCCTTCCCTTGAGATAAATCTGCAAATATCTCGGAAACGAAGCGAGCTATGGCAAAATGTTAAGAGACCTCTTTTGTAGAGAATTAAGCTTCCTACTTTTTATGTTCTATGATATTTTTTGATCAGATGCGTAGTTCTCGAGATATATCAAGATATTTAAAAGTTCCGAAGCCGCACCAACATAATAGAGATACAGAAACACCGTGGCCCCTTTCTTTGAGATAACTCTGCACTATTGCGAGCTGCAAATGCCACTTCCAGCTTAGCTGTGCAGAAGAAGAACAACAAGAAGGAGAAGTATCTCGAAATATGTCCGTCAGGCCCCTTCCCTTGAGATAAATCTGCAAATATCTCGGAAACGAAGCGAGCTATGGCAAAATGTTAAGAGACCTTTTTTGTAGAGAATTAAGTTTCCTACTTTTTATGTTCTATGATATTTTTTGATTAGATGCGTAGTTCTCGAGATATATCAAGATATTTAAAAGTTCCGAAGCCGCACCAACATAATAGAGATACAGAAACACCGTGGCCCCTTTCTTTCAGATAACTATGCACTATTGCGAGCTGCAAATGCCACTTCCAGCTTAGCTGTGCAGAGGAAGAACAACAAGAAGAAGAAATATCTCGAAATATGTCCGTCAGGCCAGTTCCTTTGAGCTGAATCTGCAAATATCTCGGAAACGAAGCGAGCTATGGCAAAATGTTAAGAGACGTTTTTTATAGAGAATTATGTTTCCTACAATTTATGTTCTATGATATTTTTTGATCAGAAGCGTAGTTTTCGAGATATATCGAGATATTTAAAAGTTCCGAAGCCGCACCAACATAATAGGGATACAGAAACACCGTGGCCCCTTTCTTTGAGATAACTCTGCACTAGTGCGAGCCGCAAATGCCACTTCCAGCTTAGCTGTGCAGAAGAAGAACAACAAGAAGAAGAAATATCTCGAAATATGTCCGTCAGGCCCCTTCCCTTGAGATATATCTGCAAATATCTCGGAAACGAAGCGAGCTATGCCAAAATGTTAAGAGACGTTTTTTGTAGAGAATTATGTTTCCTACAATTTATGTTCTATGATATTTTTTGATCAGAAGCGTAGTTTTCGAGATATATCGAGATATTTAAAAGTTACGAAGCCGCACCAACATAATAGGGATACAGAAACACCGTGGCCCCTTTCTTTGAGATAACTCTGCACTAGTGCGAGCCGCAAATGCCACTTCCAGCTTAGCTGTGCAGAAGAAGAACAACAAGAAGAAGAAATATCTCGAAATATGTCCGTCAGGCCCCTTCCCTTGAGATAAATCTGCAAATATCTCGGAAACGAAGCGAGCTATGGCGAAATGTTAAGAGACCTTTTTTGTAGAGAATTAAGTTTCCTACTTTTCAGGTTCTATGATATTTTTTGATCAGATGCGTAGTTCTCGAGATATATCAAGATATTTAAAAGTTCCGAAGCCGCACCAACATAATAGAGATACAGAAACACCGTGGCCCCTTTCTTTGAGATAACTCTGCACTATTGCGAGCTGCAAATGCCACTTCCAGCTTAGCTGTGCAGAGGAAGAACAACAAGAAGAAGAAATATCTCGAAATATGTCCGTCAGGCCAGTTCCTTTGAGCTGAATCTGCAAATATCTCGGAAACGAAGCGAGCTATGGCAAAATGTTAAGAGACGTTTTTTGTAGAGAATTATGTTTCCTACTTTTTATGTTCTATGATATTTTTTGATCAGATGCGTAGTTCTCGAGATAGATCAAGATATTTAAAAGTTCCGAAGCCGCACCAACATAATAGAGATACAGAAACACCGTGGCCCCTTTCTTTGAGATAACTCTGCACTATTGCGAGCTGCAAATGCCACTTCCAGCTTAGCTGCGCAGAGGAAGAACAACAAGAAGAAGAAATATCTCGAAATATGTCCGTCAGGCCAGTTCCTTTGAGCTGAATCTGCAAATATCTCGGAAACGAAGCGAGCTATGGCAAAATATTAAGATACGTTTTTTATAGAGAATTATGTTTCCTACAATTTATGTTCTATGATATTTTTTGATCAGAAGCGTAGTTTTCGAGATATATCGAGATATTTAAAAGTTCCGAAGCCGCACCAACATAATAGGGATACAGAAACACCGTGGCCCCTTTCTTTGAGATAACTCTGCACTATTGCGAGCTGCAAATGCCACTTCCAGCTTAGCTGTGCAGAGGAAGAACAACAAGAAGAAGAAATATCTCGAAATATGTCCGTCAGGCCAGTTCCTTTGAGCTGAATCTGCAAATATCTCGGAAACGAAGCGAGCTATGGCAAAATGTTAAGAGACGTTTTTTGTAGAGAATTATGTTTCCTACTTTTTATGTTCTATGATATTTTTTGATCAGATGCGTAGTTCTCGAGATAGATCAAGATATTTAAAAGTTCCGAAGCCGCACCAACATAATAGAGATACAGAAACACCGTGGCCCCTTTCTTTGAGATAACTCTGCACTATTGCGAGCTGCAAATGCCACTTCCAGCTTAGCTGCGCAGAGGAAGAACAACAAGAAGAAGAAATATCTCGAAATATGTCCGTCAGGCCAGTTCCTTTGAGCTGAATCTGCAAATATCTCGGAAACGAAGCGAGCTATGGCAAAATATTAAGATACGTTTTTTATAGAGAATTATGTTTCCTACAATTTATGTTCTATGATATTTTTTGATCAGAAGCGTAGTTTTCGAGATATATCGAGATATTTAAAAGTTCCGAAGCCGCACCAACATAATAGGGATACAGAAACACCGTGGCCCCTTTCTTTGAGATAACTCTGCACTATTGCGAGCTGCAAATGCCACTTCCAGCTTAGCTGTGCAGAGGAAGAACAACAAGAAGAAGAAATATCTCGAAATATGTCCGTCAGGCCAGTTCCTTTGAGCTGAATCTGCAAATATCTCGGAAACGAAGCGAGCTATGGCAAAATGTTAAGAGACCTTTTTTGTAGAGAATTAAGTTTCCTACTTTTTATGTTCTATGATATTTTTTGATCAGATGCGTAGTTCTCGAGATATATCAAGATATTTAAAAGTTCCGAAGCCGCACCAACATAATAGAGATACAGAAACACCGTGGCCCCTTTCTTTGAGATAACTCGGCACTATTGCGAGCTGTAAATGCCACTTCCAGCTTAGCTGTGCAGAAGAAGAACAACAAGAAGAAGAAATATCTCGAAATATGTCCGTCAGGCCCCTTCCCTTGAGATATATCTGCAAATATCTCGGAAACGAAGCGAGCTATGGCAAAATGTTAAGAGACCTTTTTTGTAGAGAATTATGTTTCCTACAATTTATGTTCTATGATATTTTTTGATCAGAAGCGTAGTTTTCGAGATACATCGAGATATTTAAAAGTTCCGAAGCCGCACCAACATAATAGAGATACAGAAACACCGTGGCCCCTTTCTTTGAGATAACTCTGCACTAGTGCGAGCCGCAAATGCCACTTCCAGCTTAGCTGTGCAGAAGAAGAACAACAAGAAGAAGAAATATCTCGAAATATGTCCGTCAGGCCCCTTCCCTTGAGATAAATCTGCAAATATCTCGGAAACGAAGCGAGCTATGGCAAAATGTTAAGAGACCTTTTTTGTAGAGAATTAAGTTTCCTACTTTTTATGTTCTATGATATTTTTTGATCAGATGCGTAGTTCTCGAGATATATCAAGATATTTAAAAGTTCCGAAACCGCACCAACATAATAGAGATACAGAAACACCGTGGCCCCTTTCTTTGAGATAACTCTGCACTATTGCGAGCTGCAAATGCCACTTCCAGCTTAGCTGTGCAGA
This sequence comes from Osmia lignaria lignaria, assembly GCF_051020975.1. NCBI lineage: Eukaryota > Metazoa > Arthropoda > Insecta > Hymenoptera > Megachilidae > Osmia > Osmia lignaria. The sequence continues at coordinate 2,030,756 of NW_027478170.1, read as the reverse complement.
GGAAGAACAACAAGAAGAAGAAATATCTCGAAATATGTCCGTCAGGCCAGTTCCTTTGAGCTGAATCTGCAAATATCTCGGAAACGAAGCGAGCTATGGCAAAATGTTAAGATACCTTTTTTGTAGAGAATTATGTTTCCTACAATTTATGTTCTATGATATTTTTTGATCAGAAGCGTAGTTTTCGAGATACATCGAGATATTTAAAAGTTCCGAAGCCGCACCAACATAATAGAGATACAGAAACACCGTGGCCCCTTTCTTTGAGATAACTCTGCACTAGTGCGAGCCGCAAATGCCACTTCCAGCTTAGCTGTGCAGAAGAAGAACAACAAGAAGAAGAAATATCTCGAAATATGTCCGTCAGGCCCCTTCCCTTGAGATAAATCTGCAAATATCTCGGAAACGAAGCGAGCTATGGCAAAATGTTAAGAGACCTTTTTTGTAGAGAATTAAGTTTCCTACTTTTTATCTTCTATGATATTTTTTGAGCAGATGCGTAGTTCTCGAGATATATCAAGATATTTAAAAGTTCCGAAGCCGCACCAACATAATAGAGATACAGAAACACCGTGGCCCCTCTCTTTGAGATAACTCTGCACTAGTGCGAGCCGCAAATGCCACTTCCAGCTTAGCTGTGCAGAAGAAGAACAACAAGAAGAAGAAATATCTCGAAGTATGTCCGTCAGGCCCCTTCCCTTGAGATAAATCTGCAAATATCTCGGAAACGAAGCGAGCTATGGCAAAATGTTAAGAGACCTTTTTTGTAGAGAATTAAGTTTCCTACTTTTTATGTTCTATGATATTTTTTGATGAGATGCGTAGTTCTCGAGATATATCAAGATATTTAAAAGTTCCGAAGCCGCACCAACATAATAGAGATACAGAAACACCGTGGCCCCTTTCTTTGAGATAACTCTGCACTATTGCGAGCTGCAAATGCCACTTCCAGCTTAGCTGTGCAGAGGAAGAACAACAAGAAGAAGAAATATCTCGAAATATGTCCGTCAGGCCAGTTCCTTTGAGCTGAATCTGCAAATATCTCGGAAACGAAGCGAGCTATGGCAAAATGTTAAGAGACGTTTTTTGTAGAGAATTATGTTTCCTACAATTTATGTTCTATGATATTTTTTGATCAGAAGCGTAGTTTTCGACATATATCGAGATATTTAAAAGTTCCGAAGCCGCACCAGCATAATAGGGATACAGAAACACCGTGGCCCCTTTCTTTGAGATAACTCTGCACTAGTGCGAGCCGCAAATGCCACTTCCAGCTTAGCTGTGCAGAAGAAGAACAACAAGAAGAAGAAATATCTCGAAATATGTCCGTCAGGCCCCTTTCCTTGAGATAAATCTGCAAATATCTCGGAAACGAAGCGAGCTATGGCAAAATGTTAAGAGACCTTTTTTGTAGAGAATAATGTTTCCTACAATTTACGTTCTATGATATTTTTTGATCAGAAGCGTAGTTTTCGAGATATATCGAGATATTTAAAAGTTCCGAAGCCGCACCAACATAATAGAGATACAGAAACACCGTGGCCCCTTTCTTTGAGATAACTCTGCACTATTGCGACCTGCAAATGCTACTTCCAGCTCGGCTGTGCAGAAGAAGAACAACAAGAAGAAGAAATATCTCGAAATATGTCCGTCAGGCCCCTTCCCTTGAGATAAATCTGCAAATATCTCGGAAACGAAGCGAGCTATGGCAAAATGTTAAGAGACCTTTTTTGTAGAGAATTAAGTTTCCTACTTTTTATGTTCTATGATATTTTTTGATCAGATGCGTAGTTCTCGAGATATATCAAGATATTTAAAAGTTCCGAAGCCGCACCAACATAATAGAGATACAGAAACACCGTGGCCCCTTTCTTTGAGATAACTCTGCACTATTGCGAGCTGCAAATGCCACTTCCAGCTTGGCTGTGCAGAGGAAGAACAACAAGAAGAAGAAGTATCTCGAAATATGTCCGTCAGGCCCGTTCCTTTGAGCTGAATCTGCAAATATCTCGGAAACGAAGCGAGCTATGGCAAAATGTTAAGAGACGTTTTTTGTAGAGAATTATGTTTCCTACAATTTATGTTCTATGATATTTTATGATCAGAAGCGTAGTTTTCGAGATATATCGAGATATTTAAAAGTTCCGAAGCCGCACCAACATAATAGAGATACAGAAACACCGTGGCCCCTTTCTTTGAGATAACTCTGCACTAGTGCGAGCCGCAAATGCCACTTCCAGCTTAGCTGTGCAGAAGAAGAACAACAAGAAGAAGAAATATCTCGAAATATGTCCGACAGGCCCCTTCCCTTGAGATAAATCTGCAAATATCTCGGAAACGAAGCGAGCTATGGCAAAATGTTAAGAGACCTTTTTTGTAGAGAATTCTGTTTCCTACAATTTATGTTCTATGATATTTTTTGATCAGAAGCGTAGTTTTCGAGATATATCGAGATATTTAAAAGTTCCGAAGCCGCACCAACATAATAGAGATACAGAAACACCGTGGCCCCTTTCTTTGAGATAACTCTGCACTAGTGCGAGCCGCAAATGCCACTTCCAGCTTAGCTGTGCAGAAGAAGAACAACAAGAAGAAGAAATATCTCGAAATATGTCCGTCAGGCCCCTTCCCTTGAGATAAATCTGCAAATATCTCGGAAACGAAGCGAGCTATGGCAAAATGTTAAGAGACCTTTTTTGTAGAGAATTAAGTTTCCTACTTTTTATGTTCTATGATATTTTTTGATGAGATGCGTAGTTCTCGAGATATATCAAGATATTTAAAAGTTCCGAAGCCGCACCAACATAATAGAGATACAGAAACACCGTGGCCCCTTTCTTTGAGATAACTCTGCACTATTGCGAGCTGCAAATGCCACTTCCAGCTTAGCTGTGCAGAGGAAGAACAACAAGAAGAAGAAATATCTCGAAATATGTCCGTCAGGCCAGTTCCTTTGAGCTGAATCTGCAAATATCTCGGAAACGAAGCGAGCTATGGCAAAATGTTAAGAGACGTATTTTGTAGAGAATTATGTTTCCTACAATTTATGTTCTATGATATTTTTTGATCAGAAGCGTAGTTTTCGAGATATATCGAGATATTTAGAAGTTCCGAAGCCGCACCAGCATAATAGGGATACAGAAACACCGTGGCCCCTTTCTTTGAGATAACTCTGCACTAGTGCGAGCCGCGAATGCCACTTCCAGCTTAGCTGTGCAGAAGAAGAACAACAAGAAGAAGAAATATCTCGAAATATGTCCGTCAGGCCCCTTCCCTTGAGATAAATCTGCAAATATCTCGGAAGCGAAACGAGCTATGGCAAAATGTTAAGAGACCTTTTTTGTAGAGAATTAAGTTTCCTACTTTTTATGTTCTATGATATTTTTTGATCAGATGCGTAGTTCTCGAGATACATCAAGATATTTAAAAGTTCCGAAGCCGCACCAACATAATAGAGAAACAGAAACACCGTGGCCCCTTTCTTTGAGATAACTCTGCACTATTGCGAGCTGTAAATGCCACTTCCAGCTTAGCTGTGCAGAGGAAGAACAACAAGAAGAAGAAATATCTCGAAATATGTCCGTCAGGCCAGTTCCTTTGAGCTGAATCTGCAAATATCTCGGAAACGAAGCGAGCTATGGCAAAATGTTAAGAGACGTTTTTTGTAGAGAATTATGTTTCCTACAATTTATGTTCTGTGATATTTTTTGATCAGAAGCGTAGTTTTCGAGATATATCGAGATATTTAAAAGTTCCGAAGCCGCACCAACATAATAGAGATACAGAAACACCGTGGCCCCTTTCTTTGAGATAACTCTGCACTAGTGCGAGCCGCAAATGCCACTTCCAGCTTAGCTGTGCAGAAGAAGAACAACAAGAAGAAGAAATATCTCGAAATATGTCCATCAGGACCCTTCCCTTGAGACAAATCTGCAAATATCTCGGAAACGAAGCGAGCTATGGCAAAATGTTAAGAGACCTTTTTTGTAGAGAATAATGTTTCCTACAATTTACGTTCTATGATATTTTTTGATCAGAAGCGTAGTTTTCGAGATATATCGAGATATTTAAAAGTTCCGAAGCCGCACCAACATAATAGAGATACAGAAACACCGTGGCCCCTTTCTTTGAGATAACTCTGCACTATTGCGACCTGCAAATGCCACTTCCAGCTCAGCTGTGCAGAAGAAGAACAACAAGAAGAAGAAATATCTCGAAATATGTCCGTCAGGCCCCTTCCCTTGAGATAAATCTGCAAATATCTCGGAAACGAAGCGAGCTATGGCAAAATGTTAAGAGACCTTTTTTGTAGAGAATTAAGTTTCCTACTTTTTACGTTCTATGATATTTTTTGATCAGATGCGTAGTTCTCGAGATATATCAAGATATTTAAAAGTTCCGAAGCCGCACCAACATAATAGAGATACAGAAACACCGTGGCCCCTTTCTTTGAGATAACTCTGCACTATTGCGAGCTGCAAATGCCACTTCCAGCTTAGCTGTGCAGAGGAAGAACAACAAGAAGGAGAAGTATCTCGAAATATGTCCGTCAGGCCTGTTCCTTTGAGCTGAATCTGCAAATATCTCGGAAACGAAGCGAGCTATGGCAAAATGTTAAGAGACGTTTTTTGTAGAGAATTATGTTTCCTACAATTTATGTTCTATGATATTTTTTGATCAGAAGCGTAGTTTTCGAGATATATCGAGATATTTAAAAGTTCCGAAGCCGCACCAACATAATAGAGATACAGAAACACCGTGGCCCCTTTCTTTGAGATAACTCTGCACTAGTGCGAGCCGCAAATGCCACTTCCAGCTTAGCTGTGCAGAAGAAGAACAACAAGAAGAAGAAATATCTCATAATATGTCCGACAGGCCCCTTCCCTTGAGATAAATCTGCAAATATCTCGGAAACGAAGCGAGCTATGGCGAAACGTTAAGAGACCTTTTTTGTAGAGAATTAAGTTTCCTACTTTTTATCTTCTATGATATTTTTTGATCAGATGCGTAGTTCTCGAGATATATCAAGATATTTAAAAGTTCCGAAGCCGCACCAACATAATAGAGATACAGAAACACCGTGGCCCCTTTCTTTGAGATAACTCTGCACTATTGCGCGCTGGAAATGCCACTTCCAGCTTAGCTGTGCAGAAGAAGAACAACAAGAAGAAGAAATATCTCGAAATATGTCCGCCAGGCCCCTTCCCTTGGGATAAATCTGCAAATATCTCGGAAACGAAGCGAGCTATGGCAAAATGTTAAGAGACCTTTTTTGTAGAGAATTAAGTTTCCTACTTTTTATGATCTATGATATTTTTCGATCAGAGGCGTAGTTCTCGAGATATATCAAGATATTTAAAAGTTCCGAAGCCGCACCAACATAATAGAGATACAGAAACACCGTGGCCCCTTTCTTTGAGATAACTCTGCACTATTGCGCGCTGCAAATGCCACTTCCAGCTTAGCTGTGCAGAAGAAGAACAACAAGAAGAAGAAATATCTCGAAATATGTCCGTCAGGCCCCTTCCCTTGAGATAAATCTGCAAATATCTCGGAAACGAAGCGTGCTATGGCAAAATGTCAAGAGACCTTTTTTGTAGAGAATGAAGTTTCCTACAATTTATGTTCTATGATATTTTTTGATCAGAAGCGTGGTTTTCGAGATATATCGAGATATTTATAAGTTCCGAAGCCGCAACAACATAATAGAGATACAGAAACACCGTGGCCCCTTTCTTTGAGATAACTCTGCACGATTGCGAGCTGGAAATGCCACTTCCAGTTTAGCTGTGCAGAAGAAGAACAACAAGAAGAAGAAGTATCTCGAAATATGTCCATCAGGACCCTTCCCTTGAGATAAATCTGCAAATATCTCGGAAACGAAGCGAGCTATGGCAAAATGTTAAGAGACGTTTTTTGTAGAGAATTATGTTTCCTACAATTTATGTTCTATGATATTTTTTGATCAGAAGCGTAGTTTTCGAGATATATCGAAATATTTAAAAGTTCCGAAGCCGCACCAACATAATAGAGATACAGAAACACCGTGGCCCCTTTCTTTGAGATAACTCTGCACTATTCCGAGCTGGAAATGCCACTTCCAGTTTAGCTGTGCAGAAGAAGAACAACAAGAAGAAGAAATATCTCGAAATATGTCCGTTAGGCCCCTTCCCTTGAGATAAATCTGCAAATATCTCGGAAACGAAGCGAGCTATGGCAAAATGTTAAGAGACCTTTTTTGTAGAGAATTAAGTTTCCTACTTTTTATGTTCTATGATATTTTTTGATCAGATGCGTAGTTCTCGAGATATATCAAGATATTTAAAAGTTCCGAAGCCGCACCAACATAATAGAGATACAGAAACACCGTGGCTCCTTTCTTTGAGATAACTCTGCACTAGTGCGAGCCAGAAATGCCACTTCCAGCTTAGCTGTGCAGAAGAAGAACAACAAGAAGAAGAAATATCTCGAAATATGTCCATCAGGACCCTTCCCTTGAGATAAATCTGCAAATATCTCGGAAACGAAGCGAGCTATGGCAAAATGTTAAGAGACCTTTTTTGTAGAGAATAATGTTTCCTACAATTTACGTTCTATGATATTTTTTGATCAGAAGCGTAGTTTTCGAGATATATCGAGATATTTAAAAGTTCCGAAGCCGCACCAACATAATAGAGATACAGAAACACCGTGGCCCCTTTCTTTGAGATAACTCTGCACTATTGCGACCTGCAAATGCTACTTCCAGCTCAGCTGTGCAGAAGAAGAACAACAAGAAGAAGAAATATCTCGAAATATGTCCGTCAGGCCCCTTCCCTTGAGATAAATCTGCAAATATCTCGGAAACGAAGCGAGCTATGGCAAAATGTTAAGAGACCTTTTGTGTAGAGAATTAAGTTTCCTACTTTTTATCTTCTATGATATTTTTTGATCAGATGCGTAGTTCTCGAGATATATCAAGATATTTAAAAGTTCCGAAGCCGCACCAACATAATAGAGATACAGAAACACCGTGGCCCCTTTCTTTGAGATAACCCTGCACTATTGCGCGCTGCAAATGCCACTTCCAGCTTAGCTGTGCAGAAGAAGAACAACAAGAAGAAGAAATATCTCGAAATATGTCCGTCAGGCCCCTTCCCTTGAGATAAATCTGCAAATATCTCGGAAACGAAGCGTGCTATGGCAAAATGTCAAGAGACCTTTTTTGTAGAGAATGAAGTTTCCTACAATTTATGTTCTATGATATTTTTTGATCAGAAGCGTGGTTTTCGAGATATATCGAGATATTTATAAGTTCCGAAGCCGCAACAACATAATAGAGATACAGAAACACCGTGGCCCCTTTCTTTGAGATAACTCTGCACGATTGCGAGCTGGAAATGCCACTTCCAGTTTAGCTGTGCAGAAGAAGAACAACAAGAAGAAGAAGTATCTCGAAATATGTCCATCAGGACCCTTCCCTTGAGATAAATCTGCAAATATCTCGGAAACGAAGCGAGCTATGGCAAAATGTTAAGAGACGTTTTTTGTAGAGAATTATGTTTCCTACAATTTATGTTCTATGATATTTTTTGATCAGAAGCGTAGTTTTCGAGATATATCGAAATATTTAAAAGTTCCGAAGCCGCACCAACATAATAGAGATACAGAAACACCGTGGCCCCTTTCTTTGAGATAACTCTGCACTATTCCGAGCTGGAAATGCCACTTCCAGTTTAGCTGTGCAGAAGAAGAACAACAAGAAGAAGAAATATCTCGAAATATGTCCGTTAGGCCCCTTCCCTTGAGATAAATCTGCAAATATCTCGGAAACGAAGCGAGCTATGGCAAAATGTTAAGAGACCTTTTTTGTAGAGAATTAAGTTTCCTACTTTTTATGTTCTATGATATTTTTTGATCAGATGCGTAGTTCTCGAGATATATCAAGATATTTAAAAGTTCCGAAGCCGCACCAACATAATAGAGATACAGAAACACCGTGGCTCCTTTCTTTGAGATAACTCTGCACTAGTGCGAGCCAGAAATGCCACTTCCAGCTTAGCTGTGCAGAAGAAGAACAACAAGAAGAAGAAATATCTCGAAATATGTCCATCAGGACCCTTCCCTTGAGATAAATCTGTAAATATCTCGGAAACGAAGCGAGCTATGGCAAAATGTTAAGAGACCTTTTTTGTAGAGAATAATGTTTCCTACAATTTACGTTCTATGATATTTTTTGATCAGAAGCGTAGTTTTCGAGATATATCGAGATATTTAAAAGTTCCGAAGCCGCACCAACATAATAGAGATACAGAAACACCGTGGCCCCTTTCTTTGAGATAACTCTGCACTATTGCGACCTGCAAATGCTACTTCCAGCTCAGCTGTGCAGAAGAAGAACAACAAGAAGAAGAAATATCTCGAAATATGTCCGTCAGGCCCCTTCCCTTGAGATAAATCTGCAAATATCTCGGAAACGAAGCGAGCTATGGCAAAATGTTAAGAGACCTTTTGTGTAGAGAATTAAGTTTCCTACTTTTTATCTTCTATGATATTTTTTGATCAGATGCGTAGTTCTCGAGATATATCAAGATATTTAAAAGTTCCGAAGCCGCACCAACATAATAGAGATACAGAAACACCGTGGCCCCTTTCTTTGAGATAACCCTGCACTATTGCGCGCTGCAAATGCCACTTCCAGCTTAGCTGTGCAGAAGAAGAACAACAAGAAGAAGAAATATCTCGAAATATGTCCGTCAGGCCCCTTCCCTTGAGATAAATCTGCAAATATCTCGGAAACGAAGCGAGCTATGGCGAAATGTTAAGAGACCTTTTTTGTAGAGAATTAAGTTTCCTACTTTTTATCTTCTACGATATTTTTTGATCAGATGCGTAGTTCTCGAGATATATCAAGATATTTAAAAGTTCCGAAGCCGCACCAACATAATAGAGATACAGAAACACCGTGGCCCCTTTCTTTGAGATAACTCTGCACTAGTGCGAGCCGCAAATGCCACTTCCAGCTTAGCTGTGCAGAAGAAGAACAACAAGAAGAAGAAATATCTCGAAATATGTCCGTTAGGCCCCTTCCCTTGAGATAAATCTGCAAATATCTCGGAAACGAAGCGAGCTATGGCGAAATGTTAAGAGACCTTTTTTGTAGAGAATTAAGTTTCCTACTTTTTATCTTCTACGATATTTTTTGATCAGATGCGTAGTTCTCGAGATATATCAAGATATTTAAAAGTTCCGAAGCCGCACCAACATAATAGAGATACAGAAACACCGTGGCCCCTTTCTTTGAGATAACTCTGCACTATTGCGCGCTGCAAATGCCACTTCCAGCTTAGCTGTGCAGAAGAAGAACAACAAGAAGAAGAAATATCTCGAAATATGTCCGTCAGGCCCCTTCCCTTGAGATAAATCTGCAAATATCTCGGAAACGAAGCGAGCTATGGCAAAATGTCAAGAGACCTTTTTTGTAGAGAATGAAGTTTCCTACAATTTATGTTCTATGATATTTTTTGATCAGAAGCGTGGTTTTCGAGATATATCGAGATATTTATAAGTTCCGAAGCCGCAACAACATAATAGAGATACAGAAACACCGTGGCCCCTTTCTTTGAGATAACTCTGCACGATTGCGAGCTGGAAATGCCACTTCCAGTTTAGCTGTGCAGAAGAAGAACAACAAGAAGAAGAAGTATCTCGAAATATGTCCATCAGGACCCTTCCCTTGAGATAAATCTGCAAATATCTCGGAAACGAAGCGAGCTATGGCAAAATGTTAAGAGACGTTTTTTGTAGATAATTATGTTTCCTACAATTTATGTTCTATGATATTTTTTGATCAGAAGCGTAGTTTTCGAGATATATCGAGATATTTAAAAGTTCCGAAGCCGCACCAACATAATAGAGATACAGAAACACCGTGGCCCCTTTCTTTGAGATAACTCTGCACTAGTGCGAGCCGCAAATGCCACTTCCAGCTTAGCTGTGCAGAAGAAGAACAACAAGAAGAAGAAATATCTCATAATATGTCCGACAGGCCCCTTCCCTTGAGATAAATCTGCAAATATCTCGGAAACGAAGCGAGCTATGGCGAAACGTTAAGAGACCTTTTTTGTAGAGAATTAAGTTTCCTACTTTTTATCTTCTATGATATTTTTTGATCAGATGCGTAGTTCTCGAGATATATCAAGATATTTAAAAGTTCCGAAGCCGCACCAACATAATAGAGATACAGAAACACCGTGGCCCCTTTCTTTGAGATAACTCTGCACTATTGCGCGCTGGAAATGCCACTTCCAGCTTAGCTGTGCAGAAGAAGAACAACAAGAAGAAGAAATATCTCGAAATATGTCCGCCAGGCCCCTTCCCTTGGGATAAATCTGCAAATATCTCGGAAACGAAGCGAGCTATGGCAAAATGTTAAGAGACCTTTTTTGTAGAGAATTAAGTTTCCTACTTTTTATGTTCTATGATATTTTTCGATCAGAGGCGTAGTTCTCGAGATATATCAAGATATTTAAAAGTTCCGAAGCCGCACCAACATAATAGAGATACAGAAACACCGTGGCCCCTTTCTTTGAGATAACTCTGCACTATTGCGCGCTGCAAATGCCACTTCCAGCTTAGCTGTGCAGAAGAAGAACAACAAGAAGAAGAAATATCTCGAAATATGTCCGTCAGGCCCCTTCCCTTGAGATAAATCTGCAAATATCTCGGAAACGAAGCGAGCTATGGCAAAATGTCAAGAGACCTTTTTTGTAGAGAATGAAGTTTCCTACAATTTATGTTCTATGATATTTTTTGATCAGAAGCGTGGTTTTCGAAATATATCGAGATATTTATAAGTTCCGAAGCCGCAACAACATAATAGAGATACAGAAACACCGTGGCCCCTTTCTTTGAGATAACTCTGCACGATTGCGAGCTGGAAATGCCACTTCCAGTTTAGCTGTGCAGAAGAAGAACAACAAGAAGAAGAAGTATCTCGAAATATGTCCATCAGGACCCTTCCCTTGAGATAAATCTGCAAATATCTCGGAAACGAAGCGAGCTATGGCAAAATGTTAAGAGACGTTTTTTGTAGAGAATTATGTTTCCTACAATTTATGTTCTATGATATTTTTTGATCAGAAGCGTAGTTTTCGAGATATATCGAGATATTTAAAAGTTCCGAAGCCGCACCAACATAATAGAGATACAGAAACACCGTGGCCCCTTTCTTTGAGATAACTCTGCACTAGTGCGAGCCGCAAATGCCACTTCCAGCTTAGCTGTGCAGAAGAAGAACAACAAGAAGAAGAAATATCTCATAATATGTCCGACAGGCCCCTTCCCTTGAGATAAATCTGCAAATATCTCGGAAACGAAGCGAGCTATGGCGAAACGTTAAGAGACCTTTTTTGTAGAGAATTAAGTTTCCTACTTTTTATGTTCTATGATATTTTTCGATCAGAGGCGTAGTTCTCGAGATATATCAAGATATTTAAAAGTTCCGAAGCCGCACCAACATAATAGAGATACAGAAACACCGTGGCCCCTTTCTTTGAGATAACTCTGCACGATTGCGAGCTGGAAATGCCACTTCCAGTTTAGCTGTGCAGAAGAAGAACAACAAGAAGAAGAAATATCTCGAAATATGTCCATCAGGACCCTTCCCTTGAGATAAATCTGCAAATATCTCGGAAACGAAGCGAGCTATGGCAAAATGTTAAGAGACCTTTTTTGTAGAGAATAATGTTTCCTACAATTTACGTTCTATGATATTTTTTGATCAGAAGCGTAGTTTTCGAGATATATCGAAATATTTAAAAGTTCCGAAGCCGCACCAACATAATAGAGATACAGAAACACCGTGGCCCCTTTCTTTGAGATAACTCTGCACTATTCCGAGCTGGAAATGCCACTTCCAGTTTAGCTGTGCAGAAGAAGAACAACAAGAAGAAGAAATATCTCGAAATATGTCCGTTAGGCCCCTTCCCTTGAGATAAATCTGCAAATATCTCGGAAACGAAGCGAGCTATGGCAAAATGTTAAGAGACCTTTTTTGTAGAGAATTAAGTTTCCTACTTTTTATGTTCTATGATATTTTTTGATCAGATGCGTAGTTCTCGAGATATATCAAGATATTTAAAAGTTCCGAAGCCGCACCAACATAATAGAGATACAGAAACACCGTGGCTCCTTTCTTTGAGATAACTCTGCACTAGTGCGAGCCAGAAATGCCACTTCCAGCTTAGCTGTGCAGAAGAAGAACAACAAGAAGAAGAAATATCTCGAAATATGTCCGTCAGGCCCCTTCCCTTGAGATAAATCTGCAAATATCTCGGAAACGAAGCGAGCTATGGCAAAATGTTAAGAGACCTTTTTTGTAGAGAATAATGTTTCCTACAATTTACGTTCTATGATATTTTTTGATCAGAAGCGTAGTTTTCGAGATATATCGAGATATTTAAAAGTTCCGAAGCCGCACCAACATAATAGAGATACAGAAACACCGTGGCCCCTTTCTTTGAGATAACTCTGCACTATTGCGACCTGCAAATGCTACTTCCAGCTCAGCTGTGCAGAAGAAGAACAACAAGAAGAAGAAATATCTCGAAATATGTCCGTCAGGCCCCTTCCCTTGAGATAAATCTGCAAATATCTCGGAAACGAAGCGAGCTATGGCAAAATGTTAAGAGACCTTTTGTGTAGAGAATTAAGTTTCCTACTTTTTATCTTCTATGATATTTTTTGATCAGATGCGTAGTTCTCGAGATATATCAAGATATTTAAAAGTTCCGAAGCCGCACCAACATAATAGAGATACAGAAACACCGTGGCCCCTTTCTTTGAGATAACCCTGCACTATTGCGCGCTGCAAATGCCACTTCCAGCTTAGCTGTGCAGAAGAAGAACAACAAGAAGAAGAAATATCTCGAAATATGTCCGTCAGGCCCCTTCCCTTGAGATAAATCTGCAAATATCTCGGAAACGAAGCGAGCTATGGCGAAATGTTAAGAGACCTTTTTTGTAGAGAATTAAGTTTCCTACTTTTTATCTTCTACGATATTTTTTGATCAGATGCGTAGTTCTCGAGATATATCAAGATATTTAAAAGTTCCGAAGCCGCACCAACATAATAGAGATACAGAAACACCGTGGCCCCTTTCTTTGAGATAACTCTGCACTATTGCGCGCTGCAAATGCCACTTCCAGCTTAGCTGTGCAGAAGAAGAACAACAAGAAGAAGAAATATCTCGAAATATGTCCGTCAGGCCCCTTCCCTTGAGATAAATCTGCAAATATCTCGGAAACGAAGCGAGCTATGGCAAAATGTCAAGAGACCTTTTTTGTAGAGAATGAAGTTTCCTACAATTTATGTTCTATGATATTTTTTGATCAGAAGCGTGGTTTTCGAGATATATCGAGATATTTATAAGTTCCGAAGCCGCAACAACATAATAGAGATACAGAAACACCGTGGCCCCTTTCTTTGAGATAACTCTGCACGATTGCGAGCTGGAAATGCCACTTCCAGTTTAGCTGTGCAGAAGAAGAACAACAAGAAGAAGAAGTATCTCGAAATATGTCCATCAGGACCCTTCCCTTGAGATAAATCTGCAAATATCTCGGAAACGAAGCGAGCTATGGCAAAATGTTAAGAGACGTTTTTTGTAGATAATTATGTTTCCTACAATTTATGTTCTATGATATTTTTTGATCAGAAGCGTAGTTTTCGAGATATATCGAGATATTTAAAAGTTCCGAAGCCGCACCAACATAATAGAGATACAGAAACACCGTGGCCCCTTTCTTTGAGATAACTCTGCACTAGTGCGAGCCGCAAATGCCACTTCCAGCTTAGCTGTGCAGAAGAAGAACAACAAGAAGAAGAAATATCTCATAATATGTCCGACAGGCCCCTTCCCTTGAGATAAATCTGCAAATATCTCGGAAACGAAGCGAGCTATGGCGAAACGTTAAGAGACCTTTTTTGTAGAGAATTAAGTTTCCTACTTTTTATCTTCTATGATATTTTTTGATCAGATGCGTAGTTCTCGAGATATATCAAGATATTTAAAAGTTCCGAAGCCGCACCAACATAATAGAGATACAGAAACACCGTGGCCCCTTTCTTTGAGATAACTCTGCACTATTGCGCGCTGGAAATGCCACTTCCAGCTTAGCTGTGCAGAAGAAGAACAACAAGAAGAAGAAATATCTCGAAATATGTCCGCCAGGCCCCTTCCCTTGGGATAAATCTGCAAATATCTCGGAAACGAAGCGAGCTATGGCAAAATGTTAAGAGACCTTTTTTGTAGAGAATTAAGTTTCCTACTTTTTATGTTCTATGATATTTTTCGATCAGAGGCGTAGTTCTCGAGATATATCAAGATATTTAAAAGTTCCGAAGCCGCACCAACATAATAGAGATACAGAAACACCGTGGCCCCTTTCTTTGAGATAACTCTGCACTATTGCGCGCTGCAAATGCCACTTCCAGCTTAGCTGTGCAGAAGAAGAACAACAAGAAGAAGAAATATCTCGAAATATGCCCGTCAGGCCCCTTCCCTTGAGATAAATCTGCAAATATCTCGGAAACGAAGCGAGCTATGGCAAAATGTCAAGAGACCTTTTTTGTAGAGAATGAAGTTTCCTACAATTTATGTTCTATGATATTTTTTGATCAGAAGCGTGGTTTTCGAGATATATCGAGATATTTATAAGTTCCGAAGCCGCAACAACATAATAGAGATACAGAAACACCGTGGCCCCTTTCTTTGAGATAACTCTGCACGATTGCGAGCTGGAAATGCCACTTCCAGTTGAGCTGTGCAGAAGAAGAACAACAAGAAGAAGAAGTATCTCGAAATATGTCCATCAGGACCCTTCCCTTGAGATAAATCTGCAAATATCTCGGAAACGAAGCGAGCTATGGCAAAATGTTAAGAGACGTTTTTTGTAGAGAATTATGTTTCCTACAATTTATGTTCTATGATATTTTTTGATCAGAAGCGTAGTTTTCGAGATATATCGAGATATTTAAAAGTTCCGAAGCCGCACCAACATAATAGAGATACAGAAACACCGTGGCCCCTTTCTTTGAGATAACTCTGCACTAGTGCGAGCCGCAAATGCCACTTCCAGCTTAGCTGTGCAGAAGAAGAACAACAAGAAGAAGAAATATCTCATAATATGTCCGACAGGCCCCTTCCCTTGAGATAAATCTGCAAATATCTCGGAAACGAAGCGAGCTATGGCGAAACGTTAAGAGACCTTTTTTGTAGAGAATTAAGTTTCCTACTTTTTATCTTCTATGATATTTTTTGATCAGATGCGTAGTTCTCGAGATATATCAAGATATTTAAAAGTTCCGAAGCCGCACCAACATAATAGAGATACAGAAACACCGTGGCCCCTTTCTTTGAGATAACTCTGCACTATTGCGCGCTGGAAATGCCACTTCCAGCTTAGCTGTGCAGAAGAAGAACAACAAGAAGAAGAAATATCTCGAAATATGTCCGCCAGGCCCCTTCCCTTGGGATAAATCTGCAAATATCTCGGAAACGAAGCGAGCTATGGCAAAATGTTAAGAGACCTTTTTTGTAGAGAATTAAGTTTCCTACTTTTTATGTTCTATGATATTTTTCGATCAGAGGCGTAGTTCTCGAGATATATCAAGATATTTAAAAGTTCCGAAGCCGCACCAACATAATAGAGATACAGAAACACCGTGGCCCCTTTCTTTGAGATAACTCTGCACGATTGCGAGCTGGAAATGCCACTTCCAGTTTAGCTGTGCAGAAGAAGAACAACAAGAAGAAGAAATATCTCGAAATATGTCCATCAGGACCCTTCCCTTGAGATAAATCTGCAAATATCTCGGAAACGAAGCGAGCTATGGCAAAATGTTAAGAGACCTTTTTTGTAGAGAATAATGTTTCCTACAATTTACGTTCTATGATATTTTTTGATCAGAAGCGTAGTTTTCGAGATATATCGAAATATTTAAAAGTTCCGAAGCCGCACCAACATAATAGAGATACAGAAACACCGTGGCCCCTTTCTTTGAGATAACTCTGCACTAGTGCGAGCCGCAAATGCCACTTCCAGCTTAGCTGTGCAGAAGAAGAACAACAAGAAGAAGAAATATCTCGAAATATGTCCGTTAGGCCCCTTCCCTTGAGATAAATCTGCAAATATCTCGGAAACGAAGCGAGCTATGGCAAAATGTTAAGAGACCTTTTTTGTAGAGAATTAAGTTTCCTACTTTTTATGTTCTATGATATTTTTTGATCAGATGCGTAGTTCTCGAGATATATCAAGATATTTAAAAGTTCCGAAGCCGCACCAACATAATAGAGATACAGAAACACCGTGGCTCCTTTCTTTGAGATAACTCTGCACTAGTGCGAGCCAGAAATGCCACTTCCAGCTTAGCTGTGCAGAAGGAGAACAACAAGAAGAAGAAATATCTCGAAATATGTCCGTCAGGCCCCTTCCCTTGAGATAAATCTGCAAATATCTCGGAAACGAAGCGAGCTATGGCAAAATGTTAAGAGACCTTTTTTGTAGAGAATAATGTTTCCTACTTTTTATGTTCTATGATATTTTTCGATCAGAGGCGTAGTTCTCGAGATATATCAAGATATTTAAAAGTTCCGAAGCCGCACCAACATAATAGAGATACAGAAACACCGTGGCCCCTTTCTTTGAGATAACTCTGCACTATTGCGCGCTGCAAATGCCACTTCCAGCTTAGCTGTGCAGAAGAAGAACAACAAGAAGAAGAAATATCTCGAAATATGCCCGTCAGGCCCCTTCCCTTGAGATAAATCTGCAAATATCTCGGAAACGAAGCGAGCTATGGCAAAATGTCAAGAGACCTTTTTTGTAGAGAATGAAGTTTCCTACAATTTATGTTCTATGATATTTTTTGATCAGAAGCGTGGTTTTCGAGATATATCGAGATATTTATAAGTTCCGAAGCCGCAACAACATAATAGAGATACAGAAACACCGTGGCCCCTTTCTTTGAGATAACTCTGCACGATTGCGAGCTGGAAATGCCACTTCCAGTTTAGCTGTGCAGAAGAAGAACAACAAGAAGAAGAAGTATCTCGAAATATGTCCATCAGGACCCTTCCCTTGAGATAAATCTGCAAATATCTCGGAAACGAAGCGAGCTATGGCAAAATGTTAAGAGACGTTTTTTGTAGAGAATTATGTTTCCTACAATTTATGTTCTATGATATTTTTTGATCAGAAGCGTAGTTTTCGAGATATATCGAGATATTTAAAAGTTCCGAAGCCGCACCAACATAATAGAGATACAGAAACACCGTGGCCCCTTTCTTTGAGATAACTCTGCACTAGTGCGAGCCGCAAATGCCACTTCCAGCTTAGCTGTGCAGAAGAAGAACAACAAGAAGAAGAAATATCTCATAATATGTCCGACAGGCCCCTTCCCTTGAGATAAATCTGCAAATATCTCGGAAACGAAGCGAGCTATGGCGAAACGTTAAGAGACCTTTTTTGTAGAGAATTAAGTTTCCTACTTTTTATCTTCTATGATATTTTTTGATCAGATGCGTAGTTCTCGAGATATATCAAGATATTTAAAAGTTCCGAAGCCGCACCAACATAATAGAGATACAGAAACACCGTGGCCCCTTTCTTTGAGATAACTCTGCACTATTGCGCGCTGGAAATGCCACTTCCAGCTTAGCTGTGCAGAAGAAGAACAACAAGAAGAAGAAATATCTCGAAATATGTCCGCCAGGCCCCTTCCCTTGGGATAAATCTGCAAATATCTCGGAAACGAAGCGAGCTATGGCAAAATGTTAAGAGACCTTTTTTGTAGAGAATTAAGTTTCCTACTTTTTATGTTCTATGATATTTTTCGATCAGAGGCGTAGTTCTCGAGATATATCAAGATATTTAAAAGTTCCGAAGCCGCACCAACATAATAGAGATACAGAAACACCGTGGCCCCTTTCTTTGAGATAACTCTGCACGATTGCGAGCTGGAAATGCCACTTCCAGTTTAGCTGTGCAGAAGAAGAACAACAAGAAGAAGAAATATCTCGAAATATGTCCATCAGGACCCTTCCCTTGAGATAAATCTGCAAATATCTCGGAAACGAAGCGAGCTATGGCAAAATGTTAAGAGACCTTTTTTGTAGAGAATAATGTTTCCTACAATTTACGTTCTATGATATTTTTTGATCAGAAGCGTAGTTTTCGAGATATATCGAAATATTTAAAAGTTCCGAAGCCGCACCAACATAATAGAGATACAGAAACACCGTGGCCCCTTTCTTTGAGATAACTCTGCACTATTCCGAGCTGGAAATGCCACTTCCAGTTTAGCTGTGCAGAAGAAGAACAACAAGAAGAAGAAATATCTCGAAATATGTCCGTTAGGCCCCTTCCCTTGAGATAAATCTGCAAATATCTCGGAAACGAAGCGAGCTATGGCAAAATGTTAAGAGACCTTTTTTGTAGAGAATTAAGTTTCCTACTTTTTATGTTCTATGATATTTTTTGATCAGATGCGTAGTTCTCGAGATATATCAAGATATTTAAAAGTTCCGAAGCCGCACCAACATAATAGAGATACAGAAACACCGTGGCTCCTTTCTTTGAGATAACTCTGCACTAGTGCGAGCCAGAAATGCCACTTCCAGCTTAGCTGTGCAGAAGAAGAACAACAAGAAGAAGAAATATCTCGAAATATGTCCGTCAGGCCCCTTCCCTTGAGATAAATCTGCAAATATCTCGGAAACGAAGCGAGCTATGGCAAAATGTTAAGAGACCTTTTTTGTAGAGAATAATGTTTCCTACAATTTACGTTCTATGACATTTTTTGATCAGAAGCGTAGTTTTCGAGATATATCGAGATATTTAAAAGTTCCGAAGCCGCACCAACATAATAGAGATACAGAAACACCGTGGCCCCTTTCTTTGAGATAACTCTGCACTATTGCGACCTGCAAATGCCACTTCCAGCTCAGCTGTGCAGAAGAAGAACAACAAGAAGAAGAAATATCTCGAAATATGTCCGTCAGGCCCCTTCCCTTGAGATAAATCTGCAAATATCTCGGAAACGGAGCGAGCTATGGCAAAATGTTAAGAGACCTTTTTTGTAGAGAATTAAGTTTCCTACTTTTTATGTTCTATGATATTTTTTGATCAGATGCGTAGTTCTCGAGATATATCAAGATATTTAAAAGTTCCGAAGCCGCACCAACATAATAGAGATACAGAAACACCGTGGCCCCTTTCTTTGAGATAACTCTGCACTATTGCGAGCTGCAAATGCCACTTCCAGCTTAGCTGTGCAGAGGAAGAACAACAAGAAGAAGAAGTATCTCGAAATATGTCCGTCAGGCCCGTTCCTTTGAGCTGAATCTGCAAATATCTCGGAAACGAAGCGAGCTATGGCAAAATGTTAAGAGACGTTTTTTGTAGAGAATTAAGTTTCCTACTTTTTATGTTCTATGATATTTTTCGATCAGAGGCGTAGTTCTCGAGATATATCAAGATATTTAAAAGTTCCGAAGCCGCACCAACATAATAGAGATACAGAAACACCGTGGCCCCTTTCTTTGAGATAACTCTGCACGATTGCGAGCTGGAAATGCCACTTCCAGTTTAGCTGTGCAGAAGAAGAACAACAAGAAGAAGAAATATCTCGAAATATGTCCGTCAGGCCCCTTCCCTTGAGATATATCTGCAAATATCTCGGAAACGAAGCGAGCTATGGCAAAATGTTGAGAGACCTTTTTTGTAGAGAATTATGTTTCCTACAATTTAGGTTCTATGATATTTTTTGGTCAGAAGCGTAGTTTTCGAGATATATCGAGATATTTAAAAGTTCCGAAGCCGCACCAACATAATAGAGATACAGAAACACCGTGGCCCCTTTCTTTGAGATAACTCTGCACTAGTGCGAGCCGCAAATGCCACTTCCAGCTTAGCTGTGCAGAAGAAGAACAACAAGAAGAAGAAATATCTCGAAATATGTCCGTCAGGCCCCTTCCCTTGAGATAAATCTGCAAATATCTCGGGAACGAAGCGAGCTATGGCAAAATGTTAAGAGACGTTTTTTGTAGAGAATTAAGTTTCCTACTTTTTATGTTCTATGATATTTTTCGATCAGAGGCGTAGTTCTCGAGATATATCAAGATATTTAAAAGTTCCGAAGCCGCACCAACATAATAGAGATACAGAAACACCGTGGCCCCTTTCTTTGAGATAACTCTGCACGATTGCGAGCTGGAAATGCCACTTCCAGCTCAGCTGTGCAGAAGAAGAACAACAAGAAGAAGAAATATCTCGAAATATGTCCGTCAGGCCCCTTCCCTTGAGATAAATCTGCAAATATCTCGGAAACGAAGCGAGCTATGGCAAAATGTTAAGAGACCTTTTTTGTAGAGAATTAAGTTTCCTACTTTTTATGTTCTATGATATTTTTTGATCAGATGCGTAGTTCTCGAGATATATCAAGATATTTAAAAGTTCCGAAGCCGCACCAACATAATAGAGATACAGAAACACCGTGGCCCCTTTCTTTGAGATAACTCTGCACTATTGCGAGCTGCAAATGCCACTTCCAGCTTAGCTGTGCAGAGGAAGAACAACAAGAAGAAGAAGTATCTCGAAATATGTCCGTCAGGCCCGTTCCTTTGAGCTGAATCTGCAAATATCTCGGAAACGAAGCGAGCTATGGCAAAATGTTAAGAGACGTTTTTTGTAGAGAATTAAGTTTCCTACTTTTTATGTTCTATGATATTTTTCGATCAGAGGCGTAGTTCTCGAGATATATCAAGATATTTAAAAGTTCCGAAGCCGCACCAACATAATAGAGATACAGAAACACCGTGGCCCCTTTCTTTGAGATAACTCTGCACGATTGCGAGCTGGAAATGCCACTTCCAGTTTAGCTGTGCAGAAGAAGAACAACAAGAAGAAGAAATATCTCGAAATATGTCCGTCAGGCCCCTTCCCTTGAGATATATCTGCAAATATCTCGGAAACGAAGCGAGCTATGGCAAAATGTTGAGAGACCTTTTTTGTAGAGAATTATGTTTCCTACAATTTAGGTTCTATGATATTTTTTGGTCAGAAGCGTAGTTTTCGAGATATATCGAGATATTTAAAAGTTCCGAAGCCGCACCAACATAATAGAGATACAGAAACACCGTGGCCCCTTTCTTTGAGATAACTCTGCACTAGTGCGAGCCGCAAATGCCACTTCCAGCTTAGCTGTGCAGAAGAAGAACAACAAGAAGAAGAAATATCTCGAAATATGTCCGTCAGGCCCCTTCCCTTGAGATAAATCTGCAAATATCTCGGGAACGAAGCGAGCTATGGCAAAATGTTAAGAGACCTTTTTTGTAGAGAATTAAGTTTCCTACTTTTTATGTTCTA
Organism: Osmia lignaria lignaria; assembly: GCF_051020975.1. Taxonomy (NCBI): domain Eukaryota; kingdom Metazoa; phylum Arthropoda; class Insecta; order Hymenoptera; family Megachilidae; genus Osmia; species Osmia lignaria. Next base: position 2,009,348 of record NW_027478170.1, on the reverse strand, counting down.
TGATATTTTTTGATCAGATGCGTAGTTCTCGAGATATATCAAGATATTTAAAAGTTCCGAAGCCGCACCAACATAATAGAGATACAGAAACACCGTGGCCCCTTTCTTTGAGATAACTCTGCACTATTGCGAGCTGCAAATGCCACTTCCAGCTTAGCTGTGCAGAGAAAGAACAACAAGAAGAAGAAGTATCTCGAAATATGTCCGTCAGGCCCGTTCCTTTGAGCTGAATCTGCAAATATCTCGGAAACGAAGCGAGCTATGGCAAAATGTTAAGAGACGTTTTTTGTAGTGAATTATGTTTCCTACAATTTATGTTCTATGATATTTTTTGATCAGAAGCGTAGTTTTCGAGATATATCGAGATATTTAAAAGTTCCGAAGCCGCACCAACATAATAGAGATACAGAAACACCGTGGCTCCTTTCTTTGAGATAACTCTGCACTAGTGCGAGCCGCAAATGCCACTTCCAGCTTAGCTGTGCAGAAGAAGAACAACAAGAAGAAGAAATATCTCGAAATATGTCCGTCAGGCCCCTTCCCTTGAGATAAATCTGCAAATATCTCGGAAACGAAGCGAGCTATGGCAAAATGTTAAGAGACCTTTTTTGTAGAGAATAATGTTTTCTACAATTTACGTTCTATGACATTTTTTGATCAGAAGCGTAGTTTTCGAGATATATCGAGATATTTAAAAGTTCCGAAGCCGCACCAACATAATAGAGATACAGAAACACCGTGGCCCCTTTCTTTGGGATAACTCTGCACTATTGCGAGCTGCAAATGCCACTTCCAGCTTAGCTGTGCAGAAGAAGAACAACAAGAAGAAGAAATATCTCGAAATATGTCCGTCAGGCCCCTTCCCTTGAGATATATCTGCAAATATCTCGGAAACGAAGCGAGCTATGGCAAAATGTTAAGAGACCTTTTTTGTAGAGAATTATGTTTCCTACAATTTAGGTTCTATGATATTTTTTGGTCAGAAGCGTAGTTTTCGAGATATATCGAGATATTTAAAAGTTCCGAAGCCGCACCAACATAATAGAGATACAGAAACACCGTGGCCCCTTTCTTTGAGATAACTCGGCACTATTCCGAGCTGGAAATGCCACTTCCAGTTTAGCTGTGCAGAAGAAGAACAACAAGAAGAAGAAATATCTCGAAATATGTCCGTCAGGCCCCTTCCCTTGAGATAAATCTGCAAATATCTCGGAAACAAAGCGAGCTATGGCAAAATGTTAAGAGACCTTTTTTGTAGAGAATTAAGTTTCCTACTTTTTATGTTCTATGATATTTTTCGATCAGAGGCGTAGTTCTCGAGATATATCAAGATATTTAAAAGTTCCGAAGCCGCACCAACATAATAGAGATACAGAAACACCGTGGCCCCTTTCTTTGAGATAACTCTGCACTAGTGCGAGCCGCAAATGCCACTTCCAGCTTAGCTGTGCAGAAGAAGAACAACAAGAAGAAGAAATATCTCGAAATATGTCCGACAGGCCCCTTCCCTTGAGATAAATCTGCAAATATCTCGGAAACGAAGCGAGCTATGGCGAAATGTTAAGAGACCTTTTTTGTAGAGAATTAAGTTTCCTACTTTTTATCTTCTATGATATTTTTTGATCAGATGCGTAGTTCTCGAGATATATCAAGATATTTAAAAGTTCCGAAGCCGCACCAACATAATAGAGATACAGAAACACCGTGGCCCCTTTCTTTGAGATAACTCTGCACGATTGCGAGCTGGAAATGCCACTTCCAGTTTAGCTGTGCAGAAGAAGAACAACAAGAAGAAGAAATATCTCGAAATATGTCCATCAGGACCCTTCCCTTGAGATAAATCTGCAAATATCTCGGTAACGAAGCGAGCTATGGCAAAATGTTAAGAGACCTTTTTTGTAGAGAATAACGTTTCCTACAATTTACGTTCTATGATATTTTTTGATCAGAAGCGTAGTTTTCGAGATATATCGAGATATTTAAAAGTTCCGAAGCCGCACCAACATAATAGAGATACAGAAACACCGTGGCTCCTTTCTTTGAGATAACTCTGCACTAGAGGGAGCCGCAAATGCCACTTCCAGCTTAGCTGTGCAGAAGAAGAACAACAAGAAGAAGAAATATCTCGAAATATGTCCGTCAGGCCCCTTCCCTTGAGATAAATCTGCAAATATCTCGGAAACGAAGCGAGCTATGGCAAAATGTTAAGAGACCTTTTTTGTAGAGAATTAAGTTTCCTACTTTTTATGTTCTATGATATTTTTCGATCAGAGGCGTAGTTCTCGAGATATATCAAGATATTTAAAAGTTCCGAAGCCGCACCAAAATAATAGAGATACAGAAACACCGTGGCCCCTTTCTTTGAGATAACTCTGCACGATTGCGAGCTGGAAATGCCACTTCCAGTTTAGCTGTGCAGAAGAAGAACAACAAGAAGAAGAAATATCTCGAAATATGTCCATCAGGACCCTTCCCTTGAGATAAATCTGCAAATATCTCGGAAACGAAGCGAGCTATGGCAAAATGTTAAGAGACCTTTTTTGTAGAGAATAATGTTTCCTACAATTTACGTTCTATGATATTTTTTGATCAGAAGCGTAGTTTTCGAGATATATCGAAATATTTAAAAGTTCCGAAGCCGCACCAACATAATAGAGATACAGAAACACCGTGGCCCCTTTCTTTGAGATAACTCTGCACTATTCCGAGCTGGAAATGCCACTTCCAGTTTAGCTGTGCAGAAGAAGAGCAACAAGAAGAAGAAATATCTCGAAATATGTCCGTTAGCCCCCTTCCCTTGAGATAAATCTGCAAATATCTCGGAAACGAAGCGAGCTATGGCAAAATGTTAAGAGACCTTTTTTGTAGAGAATTAAGTTTGCTACTTTTTATGTTCTATGATATTTTTTGATCAGATGCGTAGTTCTCGAGATATATCAAGATATTTAAAAGTTCCGAAGCCGCACCAACATAATAGAGATACAGAAACACCGTGGCCCCTTTCTTTGAGATAACTCTGCACTATTGCGAGCTGCAAATGCCACTTCCAGCTTAGCTGTGCAGAAGAAGAACAACAAGAAGAAGAAATATCTCGAAATATGTCCGTCAGGCCCCTTCCCTTGAGATATATCTGCAAATATCTCGGAAACGAAGCGAGCTATGGCAAAATCTTAAGAGACCTTTTTTGTAGAGAATTATGTTTCCTACAATTTAGGTTCTATGATATTTTTTGGTCAGAAGCGTAGTTTTCGAGATATATCGAGATATTTAAAAGTTCCGAAGCCGCACCAACATAATACAGATACAGAAACACCGTGGCCCCTTTCTTTGAGATAACTCTGCACTAGTGCGAGCCGCAAATGCCACTTCCAGCTTAGCTGTGCAGAAGAAGAACAACAAGAAGAAGAAATATCTCGAAATATGTCCGTCAGGCCCCTTCCCTTGAGATAAATCTGCAAATATCTCGGGAACGAAGCGAGCTATGGCAAAATCTTAAGAGACCTTTTTTGTAGAGAATTAAGCTTCCTACTTTTTATGTTCTATGATATTTTTTGATCAGATGCGTAGTTCTCGAGATATATCAAGACATTTAAAAGTTCCGAAGCCGCACCAACATAATAGAGATACAGAAACACCGTGGCCCCTTTCTTTGAGATAACTCTGCACTATTGCGAGCTGCAAATGCCACTTCCAGCTTAGCTGTGCAGAGGAAGAACAACAAGAAGAAGAAGTATCTCGAAATATGTCCGTCAGGCCCGTTCCTTTGAGCTGAATCTGCAAATATCTCGGAAACGAAGCGAGCTATGGCAAAATGTTAAGAGACGTTTTTTGTAGTGAATTATGTTTCCTACAATTTATGTTCTATGATATTTTTTGATCAGAAGCGTAGTTTTCGAGATATATCGAGATATTTAAAAGTTCCGAAGCCGCACCAACATAATAGAGATACAGAAACACCGTGGCTCGTTTCTTTGAGATAACTCTGCACTAGTGCGAGCCGAAAATGCCACTTCCAGCTTAGCTGTGCAGAAGAAGAACAACAAGAAGAAGAAATATCTCGAAATATGTCCGTCAGGCCCCTTCCCTTGAGATAAATCTGCAAATATCTCGGAAACGAAGCGAGCTATGGCAAAATGTTAAGAGACCTTTTTTGTAGAGAATAATGTTTCCTACAATTTACGTTCTATGACATTTTTTGATCAGAAGCGTAGTTTTCGAGATATATCGAGATATTTAAAAGTTCCGAAGCCGCACCAACATAATAGAGATACAGAAACACCGTGGCCCCTTTCTTTGAGATAACTCTGCACTATTGCGACCTGCAAATGCCACTTCCAGCTCAGCTGTGCAGAAGAAGAACAACAAGAAGAAGAAATATCTTGAAATATGTCCGTCAGGCCCCTTCCCTTGAGATAAATCTGCAAATATCTCGGAAACGAAGCGAGCTATGGCAAAATGTTAAGAGACGTTTTTTGTAGAGAATTATGTTTCCTACAATTTATGTTCTATGATATTTTTTGATCAGAAGCGTAGTTTTCGAGATATATCGAGATATTTAAAAGTTCCGAAGCCGCACCAACATAATAGAGATACAGAAACACCGTGGCCCCTTTCTTTGAGATAACTCTGCACAATTGCGAGCTGCAAATGCCACTTCCAGCTTAGCTGTGCAGAGGAAGAACAACAAGAAGAAGAAATATCTCGAAATATGTCCGTCAGGCCAGTTCCTTTGAGCTGAATCTGCAAATATCTCGGAAACGAAGCGAGCTATGGCAAAATGTTAAGAGACGTTTTTTGTAGAGAATTATGTTTCCTACAATTTATGTTCTATGATATTTTTCGATCAGAGGCGTAGTTCTCGAGATATATCAAGATATTTAAAAGTTCCGAAGCCGCACCAACATAATAGAGATACAGAAACACCGTGGCCCCTTTCTTTGAGATAACTCTGCACGATTGCGAGCTGGAAATGCCACTTCCAGTTTAGCTGTGCAGAAGAAGAACAACAAGAAGAAGAAATATCTCGAAATATGTCCATCAGGACCCTTCCCTTGAGATAAATCTGCAAATGTCTCGGAAACGAAGCGAGCTATGGCAAAATGTTAAGAGACCTTTTTTGTAGAGAATAACGTTTCCTACAATTTACGTTCTATGATATTTTTTGATCAGAAGCGTAGTTTTCGAGATATATCGAAATATTTAAAAGTTCCGAAGCCGCACCAACATAATAGAGATACAGAAACACCGTGGCCCCTTTCTTTGAGATAACTCTGCACTATTCCGAGCTGGAAATGCCACTTCCAGTTTAGCTGTGCAGAGGAAGAACAACAAGAAGAAGAAATATCTCGAAATATGTCCGTCAGGCCAGTTCCTTTGAGCTGAATCTGCAAATATCTCGGAAACGAAGCGAGCTATGGCAAAATGTTAAGAGACGTTTTTTGTAGAGAATTATGTTTCCTACAATTTATGTTCTATGATATTTTTCGATCAGAGGCGTAGTTCTCGAGATATATCAAGATATTTAAAAGTTCCGAAGCCGCACCATCATAATAGAGATACAGAAACACCGTGGCCCCTTTCTTTGAGATAACTCTGCACGATTGCGAGCTGGAAATGCCACTTCCAGTTTAGCTGTGCAGAAGAAGAACAACAAGAAGAAGAAATATCTCGAAATATGTCCATCAGGACCCTTCCCTTGAGATAAATCTGCAAATATCTCGGAAACGAAGCGAGCTATGGCAAAATGTTAAGAGACCTTTTTTGTAGGGAATAACGTTTCCTACAATTTACGTTCTATGATATTTTTTGATCAGAAGCGTAGTTTTCGAGATATATCGAAATATTTAAAAGTTCCGAAGCCGCACCAACATAATAGAGATACAGAAACACCGTGGCCCCTTTCTTTGAGATAACTCTGCACGATTGCGAGCTGGAAATGCCACTTCCAGTTTAGCTGTGCAGAAGAAGAACAACAAGAAGAAGAAATATCTCGAAATATGTCCATCAGGACCCTTCCCTTGAGATAAATCTGCAAATATCTCGGAAACGAAGCGAGCTATGGCAAAATGTTAAGAGACCTTTTTTGTAGAGAATAATGTTTCCTATAATTTACGTTCTATGATATTTTTTGATCAGAAGCGTAGTTTTCGAGATATATCGAAATATTTAAAAGTTCCGAAGCCGCACCAACATAATAGAGATACAGGAACACCGTGGCCCCTTTCTTTGAGATAACTCTGCACTATTCCGAGCTGGAAATGCCACTTCCAGTTTAGCTGTGCAGAAGAAGAACAACAAGAAGAAGAAATATCTCGAAATATGTCCGTCAGGCCCCTTCCCTTGAGATAAATCTGCAAATATCTCGGAAACGAAGCGAGCTATGGCAAAATGTTAAGAGACCTTTTTTGTAGAGAATAATGTTTCCTACAATTTACGTTCTATGACATTTTTTGATCAGAAGCGTAGTTTTCGAGATATATCGAGATATTTAAAAGTTCCGAAGCCGCACCAACATAATAGAGATACAGAAACACCGTGGCCCCTTTCTTTGAGATAACTCTGCACTATTGCGAGCTGCAAATGCCACTTCCAGCTTAGCTGTGCAGAAGAAGAACAACAAGAAGAAGAAATATCTGGAAATATGTCCGTCAGGCCCCTTCCCTTGAAATAAATCTGCAAATATCTCGGAAACGAAGCGAGCTACGGCAAAATGTTAAGAGACCTTTTTTGTAGAAAATTAGGATTCCTACTTTTTATGTTCTATGATATTTTTTGACCAGATGCGTAGTTCTCGAGATATATCAAGATATTTAAAAGTTCCGAAGCCGCACTAACATAATAGAGATACAGAAACACCGTGGCCCCTTTCTTTGAGATAACTCTGCACTATTGCGCGCTGCAAATGCCACTTCCAGCTTAGCTGTGCAGAAGAAGAACAACAAGAAGAAGAAATATCTCGAAGTATGTCCGTCAGGCCCCTTCCCTTGAGATAAATCTGCAAATACCTCGGAAACCAAGCGAGCTATGGCAAAATGTTAAGAGACCTTTTTTGTAGAGAATTAAGTTTCCTACTTTTTATGTTCTATGATATTTTTCGATCAGAGGCGTAGTTCTCGAGATATATCAAGATATTTAAAAGTTCCGAAGCCGCACCAACATAATAGAGATACAGAAACACCGTGGCCCCTTTCTTTGAGATAACTCTGCACGATTGCGAGCTGGAAATGCCACTTCCAGCTTAGCTGTGCAGAAGAAGAACAACAAGAAGAAGAAATATTTCGAAATATGTCCGTCAGGCCCCTTCCCTTGAGATAAATCTGCAAATATCTCGGAAACGAAGCGAGCTACGGCAAAATGTTAAGAGACCTTTTTTGTAGAAAATTAGGATTCCTACTTTTTATGTTCTATGATATTTTTTGAGCAGATGCGTAGTTCTCGAGATATATCAAGATATTTAAAAGTTCCGAAGCCGCACTAACATAATAGAGATACAGAAACACCGTGGCCCCTTTCTTTGAGATGACTCTGCACTATTGCGCGCTGCAAATGCCACTTCCAGCTTAGCTGTGCAGAAGAAGAACAACAAGAAGAAGAAATATCTCGAAGTATGTCCGTCAGGCCCCTTCCCTTGAGATAAATCTGTAAATATCTCGGAAACGAAGCGAGCTATGGCAAAATGTTAAGAGACCTTTTTTGTAGAGAATAATGTTTCCTACAATTTACGTTCTATGACATTTTTTGATCAGAAGCGTAGTTTTCGAGATATATCGAGATATTTAAAAGTTCCGAAGCCGCACCAACATAATACAGATACAGAAACACCGTGGCCCCTTTCTTTGAGATAACTCTGCACTAGTGCGAGCCGCAAATGCCACTTCCAGCTTAGCTGTGCAGAAGAAGAACAACAAGAAGAAGAAATATCTCGAAATATGTCCGTCAGGCCCCTTCCCTTGAGATAAATCTGCAAATATCTCGGGAACGAAGCGAGCTATGGCAAAATCTTAAGAGACCTTTTTTGTAGAGAATTAAGCTTCCTACTTTTTATGTTCTATGATATTTTTTGATCAGATGCGTAGTTCTCGAGATATATCAAGACATTTAAAAGTTCCGAAGCCGCACCAACATAATAGAGATACAGAAACACCGTGGCCCCTTTCTTTGAGATAACTCTGCACTATTGCGAGCTGCAAATGCCACTTCCAGCTTAGCTGTGCAGAGGAAGAACAACAAGAAGAAGAAGTATCTCGAAATATGTCCGTCAGGCCCGTTCCTTTGAGCTGAATCTGCAAATATCTCGGAAACGAAGCGAGCTATGGCAAAATGTTAAGAGACGTTTTTTGTAGTGAATTATGTTTCCTACAATTTATGTTCTATGATATTTTTTGATCAGAAGCGTAGTTTTCGAGATATATCGAGATATTTAAAAGTTCCGAAGCCGCACCAACATAATAGAGATACAGAAACACCGTGGCTCGTTTCTTTGAGATAACTCTGCACTAGTGCGAGCCGAAAATGCCACTTCCAGCTTAGCTGTGCAGAAGAAGAACAACAAGAAGAAGAAATATCTCGAAATATGTCCGTCAGGCCCCTTCCCTTGAGATAAATCTGCAAATATCTCGGAAACGAAGCGAGCTATGGCAAAATGTTAAGAGACCTTTTTTGTAGAGAATAATGTTTCCTACAATTTACGTTCTATGACATTTTTTGATCAGAAGCGTAGTTTTCGAGATATATCGAGATATTTAAAAGTTCCGAAGCCGCACCAACATAATAGAGATACAGAAACACCGTGGCCCCTTTCTTTGAGATAACTCTGCACTATTGCGACCTGCAAATGCCACTTCCAGCTCAGCTGTGCAGAAGAAGAACAACAAGAAGAAGAAATATCTTGAAATATGTCCGTCAGGCCCCTTCCCTTGAGATAAATCTGCAAATATCTCGGAAACGAAGCGAGCTATGGCAAAATGTTAAGAGACGTTTTTTGTAGAGAATTATGTTTCCTACAATTTATGTTCTATGATATTTTTTGATCAGAAGCGTAGTTTTCGAGATATATCGAGATATTTAAAAGTTCCGAAGCCGCACCAACATAATAGAGATACAGAAACACCGTGGCCCCTTTCTTTGAGATAACTCTGCACAATTGCGAGCTGCAAATGCCACTTCCAGCTTAGCTGTGCAGAGGAAGAACAACAAGAAGAAGAAATATCTCGAAATATGTCCGTCAGGCCAGTTCCTTTGAGCTGAATCTGCAAATATCTCGGAAACGAAGCGAGCTATGGCAAAATGTTAAGAGACGTTTTTTGTAGAGAATTATGTTTCCTACAATTTATGTTCTATGATATTTTTCGATCAGAGGCGTAGTTCTCGAGATATATCAAGATATTTAAAAGTTCCGAAGCCGCACCAACATAATAGAGATACAGAAACACCGTGGCCCCTTTCTTTGAGATAACTCTGCACGATTGCGAGCTGGAAATGCCACTTCCAGTTTAGCTGTGCAGAAGAAGAACAACAAGAAGAAGAAATATCTCGAAATATGTCCATCAGGACCCTTCCCTTGAGATAAATCTGCAAATGTCTCGGAAACGAAGCGAGCTATGGCAAAATGTTAAGAGACCTTTTTTGTAGAGAATAACGTTTCCTACAATTTACGTTCTATGATATTTTTTGATCAGAAGCGTAGTTTTCGAGATATATCGAAATATTTAAAAGTTCCGAAGCCGCACCAACATAATAGAGATACAGAAACACCGTGGCCCCTTTCTTTGAGATAACTCTGCACTATTCCGAGCTGGAAATGCCACTTCCAGTTTAGCTGTGCAGAGGAAGAACAACAAGAAGAAGAAATATCTCGAAATATGTCCGTCAGGCCAGTTCCTTTGAGCTGAATCTGCAAATATCTCGGAAACGAAGCGAGCTATGGCAAAATGTTAAGAGACGTTTTTTGTAGAGAATTATGTTTCCTACAATTTATGTTCTATGATATTTTTCGATCAGAGGCGTAGTTCTCGAGATATATCAAGATATTTAAAAGTTCCGAAGCCGCACCATCATAATAGAGATACAGAAACACCGTGGCCCCTTTCTTTGAGATAACTCTGCACGATTGCGAGCTGGAAATGCCACTTCCAGTTTAGCTGTGCAGAAGAAGAACAACAAGAAGAAGAAATATCTCGAAATATGTCCATCAGGACCCTTCCCTTGAGATAAATCTGCAAATATCTCGGAAACGAAGCGAGCTATGGCAAAATGTTAAGAGACCTTTTTTGTAGAGAATAACGTTTCCTACAATTTACGTTCTATGATATTTTTTGATCAGAAGCGTAGTTTTCGAGATATATCGAAATATTTAAAAGTTCCGAAGCCGCACCAACATAATAGAGATACAGAAACACCGTGGCCCCTTTCTTTGAGATAACTCTGCACGATTGCGAGCTGGAAATGCCACTTCCAGTTTAGCTGTGCAGAAGAAGAACAACAAGAAGAAGAAATATCTCGAAATATGTCCATCAGGACCCTTCCCTTGAGATAAATCTGCAAATATCTCGGAAACGAAGCGAGCTATGGCAAAATGTTAAGAGACCTTTTTTGTAGAGAATAATGTTTCCTACAATTTACGTTCTATGATATTTTTTGATCAGAAGCGTAGTTTTCGAGATATATCGAAATATTTAAAAGTTCCGAAGCCGCACCAACATAATAGAGATACAGAAACACCGTGGCCCCTTTCTTTGAGATAACTCTGCACTATTCCGAGCTGGAAATGCCACTTCCAGTTTAGCTGTGCAGAAGAAGAACAACAAGAAGAAGAAATATCTCGAAATATGTCCGTCAGGCCCCTTCCCTTGAGATAAATCTGCAAATATCTCGGAAACGAAGCGAGCTATGGCAAAATGTTAAGAGACCTTTTTTGTAGAGAATAATGTTTCCTACAATTTACGTTCTATGACATTTTTTGATCAGAAGCGTAGTTTTCGAGATATATCGAGATATTTAAAAGTTCCGAAGCCGCACCAACATAATAGAGATACAGAAACACCGTGGCCCCTTTCTTTGAGATAACTCTGCACTATTGCGAGCTGCAAATGCCACTTCCAGCTTAGCTGTGCAGAAGAAGAACAACAAGAAGAAGAAATATCTGGAAATATGTCCGTCAGGCCCCTTCCCTTGAAATAAATCTGCAAATATCTCGGAAACGAAGCGAGCTACGGCAAAATGTTAAGAGACCTTTTTTGTAGAAAATTAGGATTCCTACTTTTTATGTTCTATGATATTTTTTGACCAGATGCGTAGTTCTCGAGATATATCAAGATATTTAAAAGTTCCGAAGCCGCACTAACATAATAGAGATACAGAAACACCGTGGCCCCTTTCTTTGAGATAACTCTGCACTATTGCGCGCTGCAAATGCCACTTCCAGCTTAGCTGTGCAGAAGAAGAACAACAAGAAGAAGAAATATCTCGAAGTATGTCCGTCAGGCCCCTTCCCTTGAGATAAATCTGCAAATACCTCGGAAACCAAGCGAGCTATGGCAAAATGTTAAGAGACCTTTTTTGTAGAGAATTAAGTTTCCTACTTTTTATGTTCTATGATATTTTTCGATCAGAGGCGTAGTTCTCGAGATATATCAAGATATTTAAAAGTTCCGAAGCCGCACCAACATAATAGAGATACAGAAACACCGTGGCCCCTTTCTTTGAGATAACTCTGCACGATTGCGAGCTGGAAATGCCACTTCCAGCTTAGCTGTGCAGAAGAAGAACAACAAGAAGAAGAAATATTTCGAAATATGTCCGTCAGGCCCCTTCCCTTGAGATAAATCTGCAAATATCTCGGAAACCAAGCGAGCTATGGCAAAATGTTAAGAGACCTTATTTGTAGACAATTAAGTTTCCTACTTTTTATGTTCTACGATATTTTTTGATCAGATGCGTAGTTCTCGAGATATATCAAGATATTTAAAAGTTCCGAAGCCGCACCAACAGAATAGAGATACTGAAACACCGTGGCCCCTTTCTTTGAGATAACTCTGCACTACTGCGAGCTGCAAATGCCACTTCCAGCTTAGCTGTGCAGAAGAAGAACAACAAGAAGAAGAAATATCTCGAAATATGTCCGTCAGGCCCCTTCCCTTGAGATAAATCTGCAAATATCTCCGAAACGAAGCGAGCTATGGCAAAATGTTAAGAGACCTTTTTTGTAGAGAATTAAGTTTCCTACTTTTTATGTTCTACGATATTTTTTGATCAGATGCGTAGTTCTCGAGATATATCAAGATATTTAAAAGTTCCGAAGCCGCACCAACATAATAGGGATACAGAAACACCGTGGCCCCTTTCTTTGAGATAACTCTGCACTATTGCGAGCTGCAAATGCCACTTCCAGCTTAGCTGTGCAGAAGAAGAACAACAAGAAGAAGAAATATCTCGAAATATGTCCGTCAGGCCCCTTCCCTTGAGATAAATCTGCAAATATCTCGGAAACGAAGCGAACTATGGCAAAATCTTAAGAGACCTTTTTTGTAGAGAATTATGTTTCCTACAATTTACGTTCTCTGATATTTTTTGATCAGAAGCGTAGTTTTCGAGATATATCGAGATATTTAAAAGTTCCGAAGCCGCACCAACATAATAGAGATACAGAAACACCGTGGCCCCTTTCTTTGAGATAACTCTGCACTATTGCGAGCTGCAAATGCTACTTCCAGCTTAGCTGTGCAGAAGAAGAACAACAAGAAGAAGAAATATCTGGAAATATGTCCGTCAGGCCCCTTCCCTTGAGATAAATCTGCAAATATCTCGGAAACGAAGCGAGCTACGGCAAAATGTTAAGAGACCTTTTTTGTAGAAAATTAGGATTCCTACTTTTTATGTTCTATGATATTTTTTGAGCAGATGCGTAGTTCTCGAGATATATCAAGATATTTAAAAGTTCCGAAGCCGCACTAACATAATAGAGATACAGAAACACCGTGGCCCCTTTCTTTGAGATAACTCTGCACTATTGCGCGCTGCAAATGCCACTTCCAGCTTAGCTGTGCAGAAGAAGAACAACAAGAAGAAGAAATATCTCGAAGTATGTCCGTCAGGCCCCTTCCCTTGAGATAAATCTGTAAATATCTCGGAAACGAAGCGAGCTATGGCAAAATGTTAAGAGACCTTTTTTGTAGAGAATTAAGTTTCCTACTTTTTATGTTCTATGATATTTTTTGATCAGATGCGTAGTTCTCGAGATATATCAAGATATTTAAAAGTTCCGAAGCCGCACCAACATAATAGAGATACAGAAACACCGTGGCCCCTTTCTTTGAGATAACTCTGCACGATTGCGAGCTGGAAATGCCACTTCCAGTTTAGCTGTGCAGAAGAAGAACAACAAGAAGAAGAAATATCTCGAAATATGTCCGTCAGGCCCCTTCCCTTGAGATAAATCTGCAAATATCTCGGAAACGAAGCGAGCTATGGCAAAATGTTAAGAGACCTTTTTTGTAGAGAATTATGTTTCCTACAATTTACGTTCTCCGATATTTTTTGATCAGAAGCGTAGTTTTCGAGATATATCGAGATATTTAAAAGTTCCGAAGCCGCACCAACATAATAGAGATACAGAAACACCGTGGCCCCTTTCTTTGAGATAACTCTGCACTATTGCGACCTGCAAATGCCACTTCCAGCTTAGCTGTGCAGAAGAAGAACAACAAGAAGAAGAAATATCTCGAAATATGTCCCTCAGGCCCCTTCCCTTGAGATAAATCTGCAAATATCTCGGAAACCAAGCGAGCTATGTCAAAATCTTAAGAGACCTTATTTGTAGAGAATTAAGTTTCCTACTTTTTATGTTCTACGATATTTTTTGATCAGATGCGTAGTTCTCGAGATATATCAAGATATTTAAAAGTTCCGAAGCCGCACCAACATAATAGGGATACAGAAACACCGTGGCCCCTTTCTTTGAGATAACTCTGCACTATTGCGAGCTGCAAATGCCACTTCCAGCTTAGCTGTGCAGAAGAAGAACAACAAGAAGAAGAAATATCTCGAAATATGTCCGTCAGGCCCCTTCCCTTGAGATAAATCTGCAAATATCTCGGAAACGAAGCGAACTATGGCAAAATCTTAAGAGACCTTTTTTGTAGAGAATTATGTTTCCTACAATTTACGTTCTCTGATATTTTTTGATCAGAAGCGTAGTTTTCGAGATATATCGAGATATTTAAAAGTTCCGAAGCCGCACCAACATAATAGAGATACAGAAACACCGTGGCCCCTTTCTTTGAGATAACTCTGCACTATTGCGAGCTGCAAATGCCACTTCCAGCTTAGCTGTGCAGAAGAAGAACAACAAGAAGAAGAAATATCTGGAAATATGTCCGTCAGGCCCCTTCCCTTGAGATAAATCTGCAAATATCTCGGAAACGAAGCGAGCTACGGCAAAATGTTAAGAGACCTTTTTTGCAGCAAATTAGGATTCCTACTTTTTATGTTCTATGATATTTTTTGACCAGATGCGTAGTTCTCGAGATATATCAAGATATTTAAAAGTTCCGAAGCCGCACTAACATAATAGAGATACAGAAACACCGTGGCCCCTTTCTTTGAGATAACTCTGCACTATTGCGCGCTGCAAATGCCACTTCCAGCTTAGCTGTGCAGAAGAAGAACAACAAGAAGAAGAAATATCTCGAAATATGTCCGTCAGGCCCCTTCCCTTGAGATAAATCTGCAAATACCTCGGAAACCAAGCGAGCTATGGCAAAATGTTAAGAGACCTTTTTTATAGAGAATTAAGTTTCCTACTTTTTATGTTCTATGATATTTTTCGATCAGAGGCGTAGTTCTCGAGATATATCAAGATATTTAAAAGTTCCGAAGCCGCACCAACATAATAGAGATACAGAAACACCGTGGCCCCTTTCTTTGAGATAACTCTGCACGATTGCGAGCTGGAAATGCCACTTCCAGTTTAGCTGTGCAAAAGAAGAACAACAAGAAGAAGAAATATCTCGAAATATGTCCGTCAGGCCCCTTCCCTTGAGATAAATCTGCAAATATCTCGGAAACGAAGCGAGCTATGGCAAAATGTTAAGAGACCTTTTTTGTAGAGAATTATGTTTCCTACAATTTACGTTCTCCGATATTTTTTGATCAGAAGCGTAGTTTTCGAGATATATCGAGATATTTAAAAGTTCCGAAGCCGCACCAACATAATAGAGATACAGAAACACCGTGGCCCCTTTCTTTGAGATAACTCTGCTCTATTGCGAGCTGCAAATGCCACTTCCAGCTTAGCTGTGCAGAAGAGGAACAACAAGAAGAAGAAATATCTCGGAATATGTCCGTCAGGCCCCTTCCCTTGAGATAAATCTACAAATATCTCGGAAACGAAGCGAGCTATGGCAAAATGTTAAGAGACCTTTTTTGTAGAGAATTATGTTTCCTACAATTTATGTTCTATGATATTTTTTGATCAGAAGCGTAGTTTTCGAGATATATCGAGATATTTAAAAGTTCCGAAGCCGCACCAACATAATAGACATACAGAAACATCGTGGCCCCTTTCTTTGGGATAACTCTGCACTATTGCGAGCTGGAAATGCCACTTCCAGTTTAGCTGTGCAGAAGAAGAACAACAAGAAGAAGAAATATCTCGAAATATGTCCGTCAGGACCCTTCCCTTGAGATAAATCTGCAAATATCTCGGAAACCAAGCGAGCTATTGCAAAACGTTAAGAGACCTTTTTTGTAGAGAATTAAGTTTCCTACTTTTTATGTTCTATGATATTTTTTGATCAGATGCGTAGTTCTCGAGATATATCAAGATATTTAAAAGTTCCGAAGCCGCACCAACATAATAGAGATACAGAAACAGCGTGGCCCCTTTCTTTGAGATAACTCTGCACTATTGCGAGCTGCAAATGCCACTTCCAGCTTAGCTGTGCAGAAGAAGAACAACAAGAAGAAGAAATATCTGGAAATATGTCCGTCAGGCCCCTTCCCTTGAGATAAATCTGCAAATATCTCGGAAACGAAGCGAGCTACGGCAAAATGTTAAGAGACCTTTTTTGTAGAAAATTAGGATTCCTACTTTTTATGTTCTATGATATTTTTTGAACAGATGCGTAGTTCTCGAGATATATCAAGATATTTAAAAGTTCCGAAGCCGCACCAACATAATAGAGATACAGAAACACCGTGGCCCCTTTCTTTGAGATAACTCTGCACTATTGCGCGCTGCAAATGCCACTTCCAGCTTAGCTGTGCAGAAGAAGAACAACAAGAAGAAGAAATATCTCGAAATATGTCCGTCAGGCCCCTTCCCTTGAGATAAATCTGCAAATATCTCGGAAACGAAGCGAGCTATGGCAAAATGTTAAGAGACCTTTTTTGTAGAGAATTATGTTTCCTACAATTTATGTTCTATGATATTTTTTGATCAGAAGCGTAGTTTTCGAAATATATCGGGATATTTAAAAGTTCCGAAGCCGCACCAACATAATAGAGATACAGAAACATCGTGGCCCCTTTCTTTGGGATAACTCTGCACTATTGCGAGCTGGAAATGCCACTTCCAGTTTAGCTGTGCAGAAGAAGAACAACAAGAAGAAGAAATATCTCGAAATATGTCCGTCAGGACCCTTCCCTTGAGATAAATCTGCAAATATCTCGGAAACGAAGCGAGCTATTGCAAAACGTTAAGAGACCTTTTTTGTAGAGAATTAAGTTTCCTACTTTTTATGTTCTATGATATTTTTTGATCAGATGCGTAGTTCTCGAGATATATCAAGATATTTAAAAGTTCCGAAGCCGCACCAACATAATAGAGATACAGAAACACCGTGGCCCCTTTCTTTGAGATAACTCTGCACTATTGCGAGCTGCAAATGCCACTTCCAGCTTAGCTGTGCAGAAGAAGAACAACAAGAAGAAGAAATATCTGGAAATATGTCCGTCAGGCCCCTTCCCTTGAGATAAATCTGCAAATATCTCGGAAACGAAGCGAGCTACGGCAAAATGTTAAGAGACCTTTTTTGTAGAAAATTAGGATTCCTACTTTTTATGTTCTATGATATTTTTTGAACAGATGCGTAGTTCTCGAGATATATCAAGATATTTAAAAGTTCCGAAGCCGCACCAACATAATAGAGATACAGAAACACCGTGGCCCCTTTCTTTCAGATAGCTATGCACTATTGCGAGCTGCAAATGCCACTTCCAGCTTAGCTGTGCAGAAGAAGAACAACAAGAAGAAGAAATATCTGGAAATATGTCCGTCAGGCCCCTTACCTTGAGATAAATCTGCAAATATCTCGGAAACGAAGCGAGCTATGGCAAAATGTTAAGAGACCTTTTTTGTAGAGAATTAAGTTTCCTACTTTTTATCTTCCATGATATTTTCTGATCAGATGCGTAGTTCTCGAGATATATCAAGATATTTAAAAGTTCCGAAGCCGCACCAACATAATAGAGATACAGAAACACCGTGGCCCCTCTCTTTGAGATAACTCTGCACTATTGCGAGCTGCAAATGCCACTTCCAGCTTAGCTGTACAGAAGAGGAACAACAAGAAGAAGAAATATCTCGGAATATGTCCGTCAGGCCCCTTCCCTTGAGATAAATCTGCAAATATCTCGGAAACGATGCCAGCTATGGGAAAATGTTAAGAGACCTTTTTTGTAGAGAATTAAGTTCCCTACTTTTTATCTTCTATGATATTTTTTGATTAGATGCGTAGTTCTCGAGATATATCAAGATATTTAAAAGTTCCGAAGCCGCACCAACATAATAGAGATACAGAAACACCGTGGCCCCTTTCTTTGAGATAACTCTGCACCAGTGCGAGCCGCAAATGCCACTTCCAGCTTAGCTGTGCTGAAGAAGAACAACAAGAAGAAGAAATATCTCGAAATATGTCCGTCAGGCCCCTTCCCTTGAGATAAATCTGCAAATATCTCGGAAACGAAGCGAGCTATGGCAAAATGTTAAGAGACCTTTTTTGTAGCGAATTAAGTTTCCTACTTTTTATGTTCTATGATATTTTTTGATCAGATGCGTAGTTCTCGAGATATATCAAGATATTTAAAAGTTCCGAAGCCGCACCAACATAATAGAGATACAGAAACACCGTGGCCCCTTTCTTTGAGATAACTCTGCACTATTGCGAGCTGCAAATGCCACTTTCAGCTCAGCTGTGCAGAAGAAGAACAACAAGAAGAAGAAATATCTCGAAATATGTCCGTCAGGCCCCTTCCCTTGAGATAAATCTGCAAATATCTCGGAAACGAAGCGAGCTATGGCAAAATGTTAAGAGACCTTTTTTGTAGAGAATTATGTTTCCTACAATTTATGTTCTATGATATTTTTTGATCAGAAGCGCAGTTTTCGAGATATATCGAGATATTTAAAAGTTCCGAAGCCGCACCAACATAATAGAGATACAGAAACACCGTGGCCCCTTTCTTTCAGATAACTATGCACTATTGCGAGCTGCAAATGCCACTTCCAGCTTAGCTGTGCAGAAGAAGAACAACAAGAAGAAGAAATATCTCGAAATATGTCCGTCAGGCCCCTTACCTTGAGATAAATCTGCAAATATCTCGGAAACGAAGCGAGCTATGGCAAAATGTTAAGAGACCTTTTTTGTAGAGAATTAAGTTTCCTACTTTTTATCTTCTATGATATTTTCTGACCAGATTCGTAGTTCTCGAGATATATCAAGATATTTAAAAGTTCCGAAGCCGCACCAACATAATAGAGATACAGAAACACCGTGGCCCCTCTCTTTGAGATAACTCTGCACAATTGCGAGCTGCAAATGCCAGTTCCAGCTTAGCTGTGCAGAAGAAGAACAACAAGAAGAAGAAATATCTCGAAATATGTCCGTCAGGCCCCTTCCCTTGAGATAAATCGGCAAGTATCTCGGAAACGAAGCGAGCTATGGCAAAATGTTAAGAGACCTCTTTTGTAGAGAATTATGTTTCCTACAATTTATGTTCTATGATATTTTTTGATCAGATGCGTAGTTCTCGAGATATATCAAGATATTTAAAAGTTCCGAAGCCGCACCAACATAATAGAGATACAGAAACACCGTGGCCCCTCTCTTTGAGATAACTCTGCACTATTGCGAGCTGGAAATGCCACTTCCAGTTTAGCTGTGCAGAAGAAGAACAACAAGATGAAGAAATATCTCGAAATATGTCCATCAGGACCCTTCCCTTGAGATAAATCTGCAAATATCTCGGAAACGAAGCGAGCTATGGCAAAATGTTAAGAGACCTTTTTTGTAGAGAATTATGTTTCGTACAATTTATGTTCTATGATATTTTTTGATCAGAAGCGTAGTTTTCGAGATATATCGAGATATTTAAAAGTTCCGAAGCCGCACCAACATAATAGAGATACAGAAACACCGTGGCCCCTTTCTTTGGGATAACTCTGCACTATTGCGAGCTGGAAATGCCACTTCCAGCTTAGCTGTGCAGAAGAGGAACAACAAGAAGAAGAAATATCTCGAAATATGTCCGTCAGGCCCCTTCCCTTGAGATAAATCTGCAAATATCTCGGAAACGAAGCGAGCTATGGCAAAATGTTCAGAGACCTTTTTTGTAGAGAATTATGTTTCCTACTTTTTATGTTCTATGATATTTTTTGATCAGACGCGTAGTTCTCGAGATATATCAAGATATTTAAAAGTTCCGAAGCCGCACCAACATAATAGAGATACAGAAACACCGTGGCTCCTTTCTTTGAGATAACTCTGCACTATTGCGACCTGGAAATGCCACTTCCACTTTAGCTGTGCAGAAGAAGAACAACAAGAAGAAGAAATATCTCGAAATATGTCCGTCAGGCCCCTTCCCTTGAGATAAATCTGCAAATATCTCGGAAACGAAGCGAGCTATGGCAAAATGTTAAGAGACCTTTTTTGTAGAGAATTAAGTTTCCTACTTTTTATGTTCTATGATATTTTTTGATCAGATGCGTAGTTCTCGAGATATATCAAGATATTTAAAAGTTCCGAAGCCGCACCAACATAATAGGGATACAGAAACACCGTGGCCCCTTTCTTTGAGATAACTCTGCACTAGTGCGAGCCACAAATGCCACTTCCAGCTTAGCTGTGCAGAAGAAGAACAACAAGAAGAAGAAATATCTCGAAATATGTCCGTCAGGCCCCTTCCCTTGAGATAAATCTGCAAATATCTCGAAAACGCAGCGAGCTATCGCAAAATGTTAAGAGACCTTTTTTGTAGAGAATTATGTTTCCTACAATTTATGTCCTATGATATTTTTTGATCAGAAGCGTAGTTTTCGAGATATATCGAGATATTTAAAAGTTCCGAAGCCGCACCAACATAATAGAGATACAGAAACACCGTGGCCCCTCTCTTTGAGATAACTCTGCACAATTGCGAGCTGCAAATGCCACTTCCAGCTTAGCTGTGCAGAAGAAGAACAACAAGAAGAAGAAATATCTCGAAATATGTCCGTCAGGCCCCTTCCCTTGAGATAAATCGGCAAGTATCTCGGAAACGAAGTGAGCTATGGCAAAATGTTAAGAGACCTTTTTTGTAGACAATTATGTTTCCTACAATTTATGTTCTATGATATTTTTTGATCAGATGCGTAGTTCTCGAGATATATCAAGATATTTAAAAGTTCCGAAGCCGCACCAACATAATAGAGATACTGAAACACCGTGGCCCCTCTCTTTGAGATAACTCTGCACTATTGCGAGCTGGAAATGCCACGTCCAGTTTAGCTGTGCAGAAGAAGAACAACAAGAAGAAGAAATATCTCGAAATATGTCCGTCAGGCCCCTTCCGTTGAGATAAATCTGCAAATATCTCGGAAACGAAGCGAGCTATGGCAAAATGTTAAGAGACCTTTTTTGTAGAGAATTATGTTTCCTACTTTTTATGTTCTATGATATTTTTTGATCAGATGCGTAGTTCTCGAGATATATCAAGATATTTAAAAGTTCCGAAGCTGCACCAACATAATAGAGGTACAGAAACACCGTGGCCTCTTTCTTTGAGATAACTCTGCACTATTGCGAGCTGCAAATGCCGCTTCGAGCTTAACTGTGCAGAAGAAGAACAACAAGAAGAAGAAATATCTCGAAATATGTCCGTCAGACCCCTTCCCTTGAGATGAATCTGCAAATATCTCGGAAACGAAGCGAGCTATGGCAAAATGTTAAGAGACCTTTTTTGTAGAGAATAATGTTTCCTACAATTTACGTTCTATGATGTTTTTTGATCAGAAGCGTAGTTTTCGAGATATATCGAGATATTTAAAAGTTCCGAAGCCGCACCAACATAATAGAGATACAGAAACACCGTGGCCCCTTTCTTTGAGATAACTCTGCACTATTGCGACCTGCAAATGCCACTTCCAGCTCAGCTGTGCAGAAGAAGAACAACAAGAAGAAGAAATATCTCGAAATACGTCCGTCAGGCCCCTTCCCTTGAGATAAATCTGCAAATATCTCGGAAACGAAGCGAGCTATGGCAAAATGTTAAGAGACCTTTTTTGTAGAGAATTAAGTTTCATACTTTTTATGTTCTATGATATTTTTTGATCAGATGCGTAGTTCTCGAGATATATCAAGATATTTAAAAGTTCCGAAACCGCACCAACATAATAGAGATACAGAAACACCGTGGCCCCTTTCTTTGAGATAACTCTGCACTAGTGCGAGCCGCAAATGCCACTTCCAGCTTAGCTGTGCAGAAGAAGAACAACAAGAAGAAGAAATATCTCGAAATATGTCCGTCAGGCCCCATCCCTTGAGATAAATATGCAAATATCTCGGAAACGAAGCGAGCTATGGCAAAATGTTAAGAGACCTTTTTTGTAGAGAATTAAGTTTCCTACTTTTTACGTTCTATGACATTTTTTGATCAGATGCGTAGTTCTCGAGATATATCAAGATATTTAAAAGTTCCGAAGCCGCACCAACATAATAGAGATACAGAAACACCGTGGCCCCTTTCTTTGAGATAACTCTGCACTATTGCGAGCTGCAAATGCCACTTCCAGCTTAGCTGTGCAGAGGAGGAACAACAAGAAGAAGAAATATCTCGAAATATGTCCGTCAGGCCAGTTCCTTTGAGCTGAATCTGCAAATATCTCGGAAACGAAGCGAGCTATGGCAAAATGTTAAGAGACCTTTTTTGTAGAGAATTATGTTTCCTACAATTTATGTTGTATGATATTTTTTGATCAGAAGCGTAGTTTTCGAGATATATCGAGATATTTAAAAGTTCCGAAGCCGCACCAACATAATAGAGATACAGAAACACCGTGGCCCCTTTCTTTGAGATAACTCTGCACTAGTGCGAGCCGCAAATGCCACTTCCAGCTTAGCTGTGCAGAAGAAGAACAACAAGAAGAAGAAATATCTCGAAATATGTCCGTCAGGCCCCTTCCCTTGAGATAAATATGCAAATATCTCGGAAACGAAGCGAGCTATGGCAAAATGTTAAGAGACCTTTTTTGTAGAGAATTAAGTTTCCTACTTTTTATGTTCTATGATATTTTTTGATCAGATGCGTAGTTCTCGAGATATATCAAGATATTTAAAAGTTCCGAAGCCGCACCAACATAATAGAGATACAGAAACACCGTTCCCCCTTTCTTTGAGATAACTCTGCACTATTGCGAGCTGCAAATGCCACTTCCAGCTTAGCTGTGCAGAAGAAGAACAACAAGAAGAAGAAATATCTGGAAATATGTCCGTCAGACCCCTTCCCTTGAGATGAATCTGCAAATATCTCGGAAACGAAGCGAGCTATGGCAAAATGTTAAGAGACCTTTTTTGTAGAGAATAATGTTTCCTACAATTTACGTTCTATGATGTTTTTTGATCAGAAGCGTAGTTTTCGAGATATATCGAGATATTTAAAAGTTCCGAAGCCGCACCAACATGATAGAGATACAGAAACACCGTGGCCCCTTTCTTTGAGATAACTCTGCACTATTGCGACCTGCAAATGCCACTTCCAGCTCAGCTGTGCAGAAGAAGAACAACAAGAAGAAGAAATATCTCGAAATACGTCCGTCAGGCCCCTTCCCTTGAGATAAATCTGCAAATATCTCGGAAACGAAGCGAGCTATGGCAAAATGTTAAGAGACCTTTTTTGTAGAGAATTAAGTTTCATACTTTTTATGTTCTATGATATTTTTTGATCAGATGCGTAGTTCTCGAGATATATCAAGATATTTAAAAGTTCCGAAGCCGCACCAACATAATAGGGATACAGAAACACCGTGGCCCCTTTCTTTGAGATAACTCTGCACTAGTGCGAGCCGCAAATGCCACTTCCAGCTTAGCTGTGCAGAAGAAGAACAACAAGAAGAAGAAATATCTCGAAATATGTCCGTCAGGCCCCTTCCCTTGAGATAAATCTGCAAATATCTCGAAAACGCAGCGAGCTATCGCAAAATGTTAAGAGACCTTTTTTGTAGAGAATTATGTTTCCTACAATTTATGTCCTATGATATTTTTTGATCAGAAGCGTAGTTTTCGAGATATATCGAGATATTTAAAAGTTCCGAAGCCGCACCAACATAATAGAGATACAGAAACACCGTGGCCCCTTTCTTTGAGATAACTCTGCACTAGTGCGAGCTGCAAATGCCACTTCCAGCTTAGCTGTGCAGAAGAAGAACAACAAGAAGAAGAAATATCTCGAAATATGTCCGTCAGGCCACTTCCCTTGAGATAAATCTGCAAATATCTCGGAAACGAAGCGAGCTATGGCAAAATGTTAAGAGACCTTTTTTGTAGAGAATTAAGTTTCCTACTTTTTATGTTCGATGATATTTTTTGATCAGATGCGTAGTTCTCGAGATATATCAAGATATTTAAAAGTTCCGAAGCTGCACCAACATAATAGAGGTACAGAAACACCGTGGCCTCTTTCTTTGAGATAACTCTGCACTATTGCGAGCTGCAAATGCCGCTTCGAGCTTAGCTGTGCAGAAGAAGAACAACAAGAAGAAGAAATATCTCGAAATATGTCCGTCAGACCCCTTCCCTTGAGATGAATCTGCAAATATCTCGGAAACGAAGCGAGCTATGGCAAAATGTTAAGAGACCTTTTTTGTAGAGAATAATGTTTCCTACAATTTACGTTCTATGATGTTTTTTGATCAGAAGCGTAGTTTTCGAGATATATCGAGATATTTAAAAGTTCCGAAGCCGCACCAACATAATAGAGATACAGAAACACCGTGGCCCCTTTCTTTGAGATAACTCTGCACTATTGCGACCTGCAAATGCCACTTCCAGCTCAGCTGTGCAGAAGAAGAACAACAAGAAGAAGAAATATCTCGAAATACGTCCGTCAGGCCCCTTCCCTTGAGATAAATCTGCAAATATCTCGGAAACGAAGCGAGCTATGGCAAAATGTTAAGAGACCTTTTTTGTAGAGAATTAAGTTTCCTACTTTTTATGTTCTATGACATTTTTTGATCAGATGCGTAGTTCTCGAGATATATCAAGATATTTAAAAGTTCCGAAGCCGCACCAACATAATAGAGATACAGAAACACCGTGGCCCCTTTCTTTAAGATAACTCTGCACTATTGCGAGCTGCAAATGCCACTTCCAGCTTAGCTGTGCAGAGGAGGAACAACAAGAAGAAGAAATATCTCGAAATATGTCCGTCAGGCCAGTTCCTTTGAGCTGAATCTGCAAATATCTCGGAAACGAAGCGAGCTATGGCAAAATGTTAAGAGACCTTTTTTGTAGAGAATTATGTTTCCTACAATTTATGTTGTATGATATTTTTTGATCAGAAGCGTAGTTTTCGAGATATATCGAGATATTTAAAAGTTCCGAAGCCGCACCAACATAATAGAGATACAGAAACACCGTGGCCCCTTTCTTTGAGATAACTCTGCACTAGTGCGAGCCGCAAATGCCACTTCCAGCTTAGCTGTGCAGAAGAAGAACAACAAGAAGAAGAAATATCTCGAAATATGTCCGTCAGGCCCCTTCCCTTGAGATAAATATGCAAATATCTCGGAAACGAAGCGAGCTATGGCAAAATATTAAGAGACCTTTTTTGTAGAGAATTAAGTTTCCTACTTTTTATGTTCTATGATATTTTTTGATCAGATGCGTAGTTCTCGAGATATATCAAGATATTTAAAAGTTCCGAAGCCGCACCAACATAATAGAGATACAGAAACACCGTTCCCCCTTTCTTTGAGATAACTCTGCACTATTGCGAGCTGCAAATGCCACTTCCAGCTTAGCTGTGCAGAGGAAGAACAACAAGAAGAAGAAATATCTCGAGATATGTCCGTCAGGCCAGTTCCTTTGAGCTGAATCTGCAAATATCTCGGAAACGAAGCGAGCTATGGCAAAATGTTAAGAGACGTTTTTTGTAGAGAATTATGTTTCCTACAATTTATGTTCTATGATATTTTTTGATCAGAAGCGTAGTTTTCGAGATATATCGAGATATTTAAAAGTTCCGAAGCCGCACCAACATAATAGAGATACAGAAACACCGTGGCCCCTTTCTTTGAGATAACTCTGCACTAGTGAGAGCCGCAAATGCCACTTCCAGCTTAGCTGTGCAGAAGAAGAACAACAAGAAGAAGAAATATCTCGAAATATGTCCGTCAGGCCCCTTCCCTTGAGATAAATATGCAAATATCTCGGAAACGAAGCGAGCTATGGCAAAATGTTAAGAGACCTTTTTTGTAGAGAATTAAGTTTCCTACTTTTTATGTTCTATGATATTTTTTGATCAGATGCGTAGTTCTCGAGATATATCAAGATATTTAAAAGTTCCGAAGCCGCACCAACATAATAGAGATACAGAAACACCGTGGCCCCTTTCATTGAGATAACTCTGCACTATTGCGAGCTGGAAATGCCACTTCCAGCTTAGCTGTGCAGAAGAAGAACAACAAGAAGAAGAAATATCTCGAAATATGTCCGTCAGGCCACTTCCCTTGAGATAAATCTGCAAATATCTCGGAAACGAAGCGAGCTATGGCAAAATGTTAAGAGACCTTTTTTGTAGAGAATTAAGTTTCCTACTTTTTATGTTCGATGATATTTTTTGATCAGATGCGTAGTTCTCGAGATATATCAAGATATTTAAAAGTTCCGAAGCTGCACCAACATAATAGAGGTACAGAAACACCGTGGCCTCTTTCTTTGAGATAACTCTGCACTATTGCGAGCTGCAAATGCCGCTTCGAGCTTAGCTGTGCAGAAGAAGAACAACAAGAAGAAGAAATATCTCGAAATATGTCCGTCAGACCCCTTCCCTTGAGATGAATCTGCAAATATCTCGGAAACGAAGCGAGCTATGGCAAAATGTTAAGAGACCTTTTTTGTAGAGAATAATATTTCCTACAATTTACGTTCTATGATATTTTTTGATCAGAAGCGTAGTTTTCGAGATATATCGAGATATTTAAAAGTTCCGAAGCCGCACCAACATAATAGAGATACAGAAACACCGTGGCCCCTTTCTTTGAGATACCTGCACTATTGCGACCTGCAAATGCCACTTCCAGCTCAGCTGTGCAGAAGAAGAACAACAAGAAGAAGAAATATCTCGAAATATGTCCGTCAGGCCCCTTCCCTTGAGATAAATCTGCAAATATCTCGGAAACGAAGCGAGCTATGGCAAAATGTTAAGAGACCTTTTTTGTAGAGAATTAAGTTTCCTACAATTTATGTTCTATGATATTTTTTGATCAGAAGCGTAGTTTTCGAGGTATATCTAGATATTTAAAAGTTACGAAGCCGCACCAACATAATAGAGATACAGAAACACCGTGGCCTCTTTCTTTGAGATAACTCTGCACTATTGCGAGCTGCAAATGCCGCTTCGAGCTTAGCTGTGCAGAAGAAGAACAACAAGAAGAAGAAATATCTCGAAATATGTCCGTCAGGCCCCTTCCCTTGAGATAAATCTGCAAATATCTCGGAAACGAAGCGAGCTATGGCAAAATGTTAAGAGACCTTTTTTGTAGAGAATTAAGTTTCCTACTTTTTGTGTTCTATGATATTTTTTGACCAGATGCGTAGTTCTCGAGATATATCAAGCTATTTAAAAGTTCCGAAGCCGCACCAACATAATAGAGATACAGAAACACCGTGGCCCCTTTCTTTGAGATAACTCTGCACTATTGCGAGCTGGAAATGCCACTTCCAGTTTAGCTGTGCAGAAGAAGAACAACAAGAAGAAGAAATATCTCGAAATATGTCCGTTAGGCCCCTTCCCTTGAGATAAATCTGCAAATATCTCGGAAACGAAGCGAGCTATGGCAAAATGTTAAGAGACCTTTTTTGTAGAGAATAATGTTTCCTACAATTTACGCTCTATGATATTTTTTGATCAGAAGCGTAGTTTTCGAGATATATCGAAATATTTAAAAGTTCCGAAGCCGCACCAACATAATAGAGATACAGAAACACCGTGGCCCCTTTCTTTGAGATAACTCTGCACTATTGCGACCTGCAAATGCCACTTCCAGCTCAGCTGTGCAGAAGAAGAACAACAAGAAGAAGAAATATCTCGAAATATGTCCGTCAGGCCCCTTCCCTTGAGATAAATATGCAAATATCTCGGAAACGAAGCGAGCTATGGCAAAATGTTAAGAGACCTTTTTTGTAGAGAATTAAGTTTCCTACTTTTTATGTTCTATGACATTTTTTGATCAGATGCGTAGTTCTCGAGATTTATCAAGATATTTAAAAGTTCCGAAGCCGCACCTACATAATAGAGATACAGAAACACCGTGGCCCCTTTCTTTAAGATAACTCTGCACTAGTGCGAGCCGTAAATGCCACTTCCAGCTTAGCTGTGCAGAAGAAGAACAACAAGAAGAAGAAATATCTCGAAATATGTCCGTCAGACCCCTTCCCTTGAGATGAATCTGCAAATATCTCGGAAACGAAGCGAGCTATGGCAAAATGTTAAGAGACCTTTTTTGTAGAGAATTAAGTTTCCTACTTTTTATCTTCTATGATATTTTTTGATCAGATGCGTAGTTCTCGAGATATATCAAGATATTTAAAAGTTCCGAAGCCGCACCAACATAAAAGAGATACAGAAACACCGTGGCCCCTCTCTTTGAGATAACTCTGCACTATTGCGAGCTGCAAATGCCACTTCCAGCCTAGCTGTGCAGAAGAAGAACAACAAGAAGAAGAAATATCTCGAAATATGTCCGTCAGACCCCTTCCCTTGAGATGTATCTGCAAATATCTCGGAAACGAAGCGAGCTATGGCAAAATGTTAAGAGACCTTTTTTGTAGAGAATAATGTTTCCTACAATTTACGCTCTATGATATTTTTTGATCAGAAGCGTAGTTTTCGAGATATATCGAAATATTTAAAAGTTCCGAAGCCGCACCAACATAATAGAGATACAGAAACACCGTGGCCTCTTTCTTTGAGATAACTCTGCACTATTGCGACCTGCAAATGCCACTTCCAGCTCAGCTGTGCAGAAGAAGAACAACAA
The DNA here is from genome assembly GCF_051020975.1 of Osmia lignaria lignaria. Classification (NCBI taxonomy): domain Eukaryota; kingdom Metazoa; phylum Arthropoda; class Insecta; order Hymenoptera; family Megachilidae; genus Osmia; species Osmia lignaria. The sequence continues at coordinate 1,980,835 of NW_027478170.1, read as the reverse complement.
GAAGAAGAAATATCTCGAAATATGTCCGTCAGGCCCCTTCCCTTGAGATAAATCTGCAAATATCTCGGAAACGAAGCGAGCTATGGCAAAATGTTAAGAGACCTTTTTTGTAGAGAATTAAGTTTCCTACTTTTTGTGTTCTATGATATTTTTTGATCAGATGCGTAGTTCTCGAGATATATCAAGATATTTAAAAGTTCCGAAGCCGCACCAACATAATAGAGATACAGAAACACCGTGGCCCCTTTCTTTGAGATAACTCTGCACTATTGCGAGCTGGAAATGCCACTTCCAGTTTAGCTGTGCAGAAGAAGAACAACAGGAAGAAGAAATATCTCGAAATATGTCCGTTAGGCCCCTTCCCTTGAGATAGATCTGCAAATATCTCGGAAACGAAGCGAGCTATGGCAAAATGTTAAGAGGCCTTTTTTGTAGAGAATTAAGTTTCCTACTTTTTATGTTCTCTGATATTTTTTGATCAGAAGCGTAGTTGTCGAGATATATCGAGATATTTAAAAGTTCCGAAGCCGCACCAACATAATAGAGATACAGAAACACCGTGGCCCCTTTCTTTGAGATAACTCTGCACTAGTGCGAGCCGCAAATGCCACTTCCAGCTTAGCTGTGCAGAAGAAGAACAACAAGAAGAAGAAATATCTCGAAATATGTCCGTCAGGCCCCTGCCCTTGAGATATATCTGCAAATATCTCGGAAACCAAGCGAGCTATGGCAAAATGTTAAGAGACCTTTTTTGTAGAGAATTATGTTTCCTACAATTTATGTTCTATGATATTTTTTGATCAGAAGCGTAGTTTTCGAGATATATCGAGATATTTAAAAGTTACGAAGCCGCACCAACATAATACAGATACAGAAACACCGTGGCCCCTTTCTTTCAGATAACTCTGCACTAGTTCGAGCCGCAAATGCCACTTCCAGCTTAGCTGTGCAGAAGAAGAACAACAAGAAGAAAAAATATCTCGAAATATGTCCGTCAGGCCCCTTTCCTTGAGATAAATCTGCAAATATCTCGGAAACGAAGCGAGCTATGGCAAAATGTTAAGAGACCTTTTTTGTAGAGAATTAAGTTTCCTACTTTTTATGTTCTATGATATTTTTTGATCAGATGCGTAGTTCTCGAGATATATCAAGATATTTAAAAGTTCCGAAGCCGCACCAACATAATAGAGATACAGAAACACCGTGGCCCCTTTCTTTGAGATAACTCTGCACTATTGCGAGCTGCAAATGCCACTTCCAGCTTACCTGTGCAGAGGAAGAACAACAAGAAGAAGAAATAGCTCGAAATATGTCCGTCAGTCCAGTTCCTTTGAGCTGAATCTGCAAATATCTCGGAAACGAAGCGAGCTATGGCAAAATGTTAAGAGACGTTTTTTGTAGAGAATTATGTTTCCTACAATTTATGTTCTATGATATTTTTTGATCAGAAGCGTAGTTTTCGAGATATATCGAGATATTTAAAAGTTACGAAGCCGCACCAACATAATACAGATACAGAAACACCGTGGCCCCTTTCTTTGAGATAACTCTGCACTAGTGCGAGCCGCAAATGCCACTTCCAGCTTAGCTGTGCAGAAGAAGAACAACAAGAAGAAGAAATATCTCGAAATATGTCCGTCAGGCCCCTTCCCTTGAGATAAATCTGCAAATATCTCGGAAACGAAGCGAGCTATGGCGAAATGTTAAGAGATCTTTTTTGTAGAGAATTATGTTTCCTACTTTTTATGTTCTATGATATTTTTTGATCAGACGCGTAGTGCTCGAGATATATCAAGATATTTAAAAGTTCCGAAGCCGCACCAACATAATACAGATACAGAAACACCGTGGCCCCTCTCTTTGAGATAACTCTGCACTAGTGCGAGCCGCAAATGCCACTTCCAGCTTAGCTGTGCAGAAGAAGAACAACAAGAAGAAGAAATATCTCGAAATATGTCCGTCAGGCCCCTTCCCTTGAGATAAATCTGCAAATATCTCGGAAACGAAGCGAGCTATGGCAAAATGTTAAGAGACCTTTTTTGTAGAGAATTAAGTTTCCTACTTTTTATGTTCTATGATATTTTTTGATCAGATGCGTAGTTCTCGAGATATATCAAGATATTTAAAAGTTCCGAAGCCGCACCAACATAATACAGATACAGAAACACCGTGGCCCCTTTCTTTGAGATAACTCTGCACTAGTGCGAGCCGCAAATGCCACTTCCAGCTTAGCTGTGCAGAAGAAGAACAACAAGAAGAAGAAATATCTCGAAATATGTCCGTCAGGCCCCTTCCCTTGAGATAAATCTGCAAATATCTCGGAAACGACGCGAGCTATAGCAAAATGTTAAGAGACCTTTTTTGTAGAGAATTATGTTTCCTACTTTTTATGTTCTATGATATTTTTTGATCAGACGCGTAGTTCTCGAGATATATCAAGATATTTAAAAGTTCCGAAGCCGCACCAACATAATAGAGATACGGAAACACCGTGGCCCCTTTCTTTGAGATATCTCTGCACTATTGCGAGCTGCAAATGCCACTTCCAGCTTAGCTGTGCAGAAGAAGAACAACAAGAAGAAGAAATATCTCGAAATATGTCCGTGAGGCCCCTTCCCTTGAGATAAATCTGCAAATATCTCGGAAACGAAGCGAGCTATGGCAAAATGATAAGAGACCTTATTTGTAGAGAATTAAGTTTCCTACTTTTTATGTTCTATGATATTTTTTGATCAGATGCGTAGTTCTCGAGATATATCAAGATATTTAAAAGTTCCGAAACCGCACCAACATAATAGAGATACAGAAACACCGTGGCCCCTTTCTTTGAGATAACTCTGCACTATTGCGAGCTGTAAATGCCACTTCCAGCTTAGCTGTGCAGAAGAAGAACAACAAGAAGAAGAAATATCTCGAAATATGTCCGTCAGGCCCCTGCCCTTGAGATATATCTGCAAATATCTCGGAAACCAAGCGAGCTATGGCAAAATGTTAAGAGACCTTTTTTGTAGAGAATTATGTTTCCTACAATTTATGTTCTATGATATTTTTTGATCAGAAGCGTAGTTTTCGAGGTATATCTAGATATTTAAAAGTTACGAAGCCGCACCAACATAATAGAGATACAGAAACACCGTGGCCCCTTTCTTTGAGATAACTCTGCAATAGTGCGAGCCGCAAATGCCACTTCCAGCTTAGCTGTGCAGAAGAAGAACAACAAGAAGAAGAAATATCTCGAAATATGTCCGTCAGGCCCCTTCCCTTGAGATAAATCTGCAAATATCTCGGAAACGAAGCGAGCTATGGCAAAATGTTAAGAGACCTTTTTTGTAGAGAATTAAGTTTCCTACTTTTTATGTTCTATGATATTTTTTGATGAGATGCGTAGTTCTCGAGATATATCAAGATATTTAAAAGTTCCGAAGCCGCACCAACATAATACAGATACAGAAACACCGTGGCCCCTTTCTTTGAGATAACTCTGCACTAGTGCGAGCCGCAAATGCCACTTCCAGCTTAGCTGTGCAAAAGAAGAACAACAAGAAGAAGAAATATCTCGAAATATGTCCGTGAGGCCCCTTCCCTTGAGATAAATCTGCAAATATCTCGGAAACGAAGCGAGCTATGGCAAAATGTTAAGAAACCTTATTTGTAGAGAATTAAGTTTCCTACTTTTTATGTTCTATGATATTTTTTGATCAGATGCGTAGTTCTCGAGATATATCAAGATATTTAAAAGTTGCGAAGCCGCACCAACATAATAGAGATACAGAAACACCGTGGCCCCCTTCTTTGAGATAACTCTGCACTATTGCGAGCTGGAAATGCCACTTCCAGTTTAGCTGTGCAGAAGAAGAGCAACAAGAAGAAGAAATATCTCGAAATATGTCCGTTAGGCCCCCTCCCTTGAGATAAATCTGCAAATATCTCGGAAACGAAGCGAGCTATGGCAAAATGTTAAGAGACCTTTTTTGTAGAGAATTATGTTTCCTACAATTTATGTTCTATGATATTTTTTGATCAGAAGCGTAGTTTTCGAGATATATCGGGATATTTAAAAGTTCCGAAGCCGCACCAACATAATAGAGATACAGAAACACGGTGGCCCCTTTCTTTGAGATAACTCTGGACTATTGCGAGCTGCAAATGCCACTTCCAGCTTAGCTGTGCAGAAGAAGAACAACAAGAAGAAGAAATATCTCGAAATATGTCCGTCAGGCCCCTTCCCTTGAGATAAATCTGCAAATATCTCGGAAACGAAGCGAGCTATGGCAAAATGTTTAGAGACCTTTTTTGTAGAGAATTATGTTTCCTACAATTTATGTTCTATGATATTTTTTGATCAGAAGCGTAGTTTTCGAGATATATCGAGATATTTAAAAGTTCCGAAGCCGCACCAACATAATAGAGATACAGAAACACCGTGGCCCCTTTCTTTGAGATAACTCTGCACTAGTGCGAGCCGCAAATGCCACTTCCAGCTTAGCTGTGCAGAAGAAGAACAACAAGAAGAAGAAATATCTCGAAATATGTCCGTCAGGCCCCTTCCCTTGAGATAAATATGCAAATATCTCGGAAACGAAGCGAGCTATGGCAAAATGTTAAGAGACCTTTTTTCTAGAGAATTAAGTTTCCTACTTTTTATCTTCTATGATATTTTTTGATCAGATGCGTAGTTCTCGAGATATATCAAGATATTTAAAAGTTCCGAAGCCGCACCAACATAATAGAGATACAGAAACACCGTGGCCCCTCTCTTTGAGATAACTCTGCACTATTGCGAGCTGCAAATGCCACTTCCAGCTTAGCTGTGCAGAAGTAGAACAACAAGAAGAAGAAATATCTCGAAATATGTCCGTCAGACCCCTTCCCTTGAGATGAATCTGCAAATATCTCGGAAACGAAGCGAGCTATGGCAAAATGTTAAGAGACCTTTTTTGTAGAGAATAATGTTTCCTACAATTTACGCTCTATGATATTTTTTGATCAGAAGCGTAGTTTTCGAGATATATCGAAATATTTAAAAGTTCCGAAGCCGCACCAACATAATAGAGATACAGAAACACCGTGGCCCCTTTCTTTGAGATAACTCTGCACTATTGCGACCTGCAAATGCCACTTCCAGCTCAGCTGTGCAGAAGAAGAACAACAAGAAGAAGAAATATCTCGAAATATGTCCGTCAGGCCCCTTCCCTTGAGATAAATCTGCAAATATCTCGGAAACGAAGCGAGCTATGGCAAAATGTTAAGAGACCTTTTTTGTAGAGAATTAAGTTTCCTACTTTTTATGTTCTATGATATTTTTTGATCAGATGCGTAGTTCTCGAGATATATCAAGATATTTAAAAGTTCCGAAGCCGCACCAACATAATACAGATACAGAAACACCGTGGCCCCTTTCTTTGAGATAACTCTGCACTAGTGCGAGCCGCAAATGCCACTTCCAGCTTAGCTGTGCAGAAGAAGAACAACAAGAAGAAGAAATATCTCGAAATATATCCGTCAGGCCCCTTCCCTTGAGATAAATCTGCAAATATGTCGGAAACGAAGCGAGGTATGGCAAAATGTTAAGAGACCTTTTTTGTAGAGAATTAAGTTTCCTACTTTTTATGTTCTATGATATTTTTTGATCAGATGCGTAGTTCTCGAGATATATCAAGATATTTAAAAGTTCCGAAGCCGCACCAACATAATAGAGATACGGAAACACCGTGGCCCCTTTCTTTGAGATATCTCTGCACTATTGCGAGCTGCAAATGCCACTTCCAGCTTAGCTGTGCAGAAGAAGAACAACAAGAAGAAGAAATATCTCGAAATATGTCCGTGAGGCCCCTTCCCTTGAGATAAATCTGCAAATATCTCGGAAACGAAGCGAGCTATGGCAAAATGTTAAGAGACCTTATTTGTAGAGAATTAAGTTTCCTACTTTTTATGTTCTATGATATTTTTTGATCAGATGCGTAGTTCTCGAGATATATCAAGATATTTAAAAGTTCCGAAACCGCACCAACATAATATAGATACAGAAACACCGTGGCCCCTTTCTTTGAGATAACTCTGCACTATTGCGAGCTGTAAATGCCACTTCCAGCTTAGCTGTGCAGAAGAAGAACAACAAGAAGAAGAAATATCTCGAAATATGTCCGTCAGGCCCCTTCCCTTGAGATAAATCTGCAAATATCTCGGAAACGAAGCGAGCTATGGCAAAATGTTTAGAGACCTTTTTTGTAGAGAATTATGTTTCCCACAATTTATGTTCTATGATATTTTTTGATCAGAAGCGTAGTTTTCGAGATATATCGAGATATTTAAAAGTTCCGAAGCCGCACCAACATAATAGAGATACAGAAACACCGTGGCCCCTTTCTTTGAGATAACTCTGCACTAGTGCGAGCCGCAAATGCCACTTCCAGCTTAGCTGTGCAGAAGAAGAACAACAAGAAGAAGAAATATCTCGAAATATGTCCGTCAGGCCCCTTCCCTTGAGATAAATATGCAAATATCTCGGAAACGAAGCGAGCTATGGCAAAATGTTAAGAGACCTTTTTTCTAGAGAATTAAGTTTCCTACTTTTTATCTTGTATGATATTTTTTGATCAGATGCGTAGTTCTCGAGATATATCAAGATATTTAAAAGTTCCGAAGCCGCACCAACATAATAGAGATACAGAAACACCGTGGCCCCTCTCTTTGAGATAACTCTGCACTATTGCGAGCTGCAAATGCCACTTCCAGCTTAGCTGTGCAGAAGAAGAACAACAAGAAGAAGAAATATCTCGAAATATGTCCGTCAGACCCCTTCCCTTGAGATGAATCTGCAAATATCTCGGAAACGAAGCGAGCTATGGCAAAATGTTAAGAGACCTTTTTTGTAGAGAATAATGTTTCCTACAATTTACGTTCTATGATATTTTTTGATCAGAAGCGTAGTTTTCGAGATATATCGAAATATTTAAAAGTTCCGAAGCCGCACCAACATAATAGAGATACAGAAACACCGTGGCCCCTTTCTTTGAGATAACTCTGCACTATTGCGACCTGCAAATGCCACTTCCAGCTCAGCTGTGCAGAAGAAGAACAACAAGAAGAAGAAATATCTCGAAATATGTCCGTCAGGCCCCTTCCCTTGAGATAAATCTGCAAATATCTCGGAAACGAAGCGAGCTATGGCAAAATGTTAAGAGACCTTTTTTGTAGAGAATTATGTTTCCTACAATTTACGTTCTATGATATTTTTCGATCAGAAGCGTAGTTTTCGAGATATATCGAGATATTTAAAAGTTCCGAAGCCGCACCAACATAATAGAGATACAGAAACACCGTGGCTCCTTTCTTTGAGATAACTCTGCACTAGTGCGAGCCGCAAATGCCACTTCCAGCTTAGCTGTGCAGAAGAAGAACAACAAGAAGAAGAAATATCTCGAAATATGTCCGTCAGGCCCCTTCCCTTGAGATAAATATGCAAATATCTCGGAAACGAAGCGAGCTATGGCAAAATGTTAAGAGACCTTTTTTCTAGAGAATTAAGTTTCCTACTTTTTATCTTCTATGATATTTTTTGATCAGATGCGTAGTTCTCGAGATATATCAAGATATTTAAAAGTTCCGAAGCCGCACCAACATAATAGAGATACAGAAACACCGTGGCCCCTCTCTTTGAGATAACTCTGCACTATTGCGAGCTGCAAATGCCACTTCCAGCTTAGCTGTGCAGAAGTAGAACAACAAGAAGAAGAAATATCTCGAAATATGTCCGTCAGACCCCTTCCCTTGAGATGAATCTGCAAATATCTCGGAAACGAAGCGAGCTATGGCAAAATGTTAAGAGACCTTTTTTGTAGAGAATAATGTTTCCTACAATTTACGCTCTATGATATTTTTTGATCAGAAGCGTAGTTTTCGAGATATATCGAAATATTTAAAAGTTCCGAAGCCGCACCAACATAATAGAGATACAGAAACACCGTGGCCCCTTTCTTTGAGATAACTCTGCACTATTGCGACCTGCAAATGCCACTTCCAGCTCAGCTGTGCAGAAGAAGAACAACAAGAAGAAGAAATATCTCGAAATATGTCCGTCAGGCCCCTTCCCTTGAGATAAATCTGCAAATATCTCGGAAACGAAGCGAGCTATGGCAAAATGTTAAGAGACCTTTTTTGTAGAGAATTAAGTTTCCTACTTTTTATGTTCTATGATATTTTTTGATCAGATGCGTAGTTCTCGAGATATATCAAGATATTTAAAAGTTCCGAAGCCGCACCAACATAATACAGATACAGAAACACCGTGGCCCCTTTCTTTGAGATAACTCTGCACTAGTGCGAGCCGCAAATGCCACTTCCAGCTTAGCTGTGCAGAAGAAGAACAACAAGAAGAAGAAATATCTCGAAATATATCCGTCAGGCCCCTTCCCTTGAGATAAATCTGCAAATATGTCGGAAACGAAGCGAGGTATGGCAAAATGTTAAGAGACCTTTTTTGTAGAGAATTAAGTTTCCTACTTTTTATGTTCTATGATATTTTTTGATCAGATGCGTAGTTCTCGAGATATATCAAGATATTTAAAAGTTCCGAAGCCGCACCAACATAATAGAGATACGGAAACACCGTGGCCCCTTTCTTTGAGATATCTCTGCACTATTGCGAGCTGCAAATGCCACTTCCAGCTTAGCTGTGCAGAAGAAGAACAACAAGAAGAAGAAATATCTCGAAATATGTCCGTGAGGCCCCTTCCCTTGAGATAAATCTGCAAATATCTCGGAAACGAAGCGAGCTATGGCAAAATGTTAAGAGACCTTATTTGTAGAGAATTAAGTTTCCTACTTTTTATGTTCTATGATATTTTTTGATCAGATGCGTAGTTCTCGAGATATATCAAGATATTTAAAAGTTCCGAAACCGCACCAACATAATATAGATACAGAAACACCGTGGCCCCTTTCTTTGAGATAACTCTGCACTATTGCGAGCTGTAAATGCCACTTCCAGCTTAGCTGTGCAGAAGAAGAACAACAAGAAGAAGAAATATCTCGAAATATGTCCGTCAGGCCCCTTCCCTTGAGATAAATCTGCAAATATCTCGGAAACGAAGCGAGCTATGGCAAAATGTTTAGAGACCTTTTTTGTAGAGAATTATGTTTCCCACAATTTATGTTCTATGATATTTTTTGATCAGAAGCGTAGTTTTCGAGATATATCGAGATATTTAAAAGTTCCGAAGCCGCACCAACATAATAGAGATACAGAAACACCGTGGCCCCTTTCTTTGAGATAACTCTGCACTAGTGCGAGCCGCAAATGCCACTTCCAGCTTAGCTGTGCAGAAGAAGAACAACAAGAAGAAGAAATATCTCGAAATATGTCCGTCAGGCCCCTTCCCTTGAGATAAATATGCAAATATCTCGGAAACGAAGCGAGCTATGGCAAAATGTTAAGAGACCTTTTTTCTAGAGAATTAAGTTTCCTACTTTTTATCTTGTATGATATTTTTTGATCAGATGCGTAGTTCTCGAGATATATCAAGATATTTAAAAGTTCCGAAGCCGCACCAACATAATAGAGATACAGAAACACCGTGGCCCCTCTCTTTGAGATAACTCTGCACTATTGCGAGCTGCAAATGCCACTTCCAGCTTAGCTGTGCAGAAGAAGAACAACAAGAAGAAGAAATATCTCGAAATATGTCCGTCAGACCCCTTCCCTTGAGATGAATCTGCAAATATCTCGGAAACGAAGCGAGCTATGGCAAAATGTTAAGAGACCTTTTTTGTAGAGAATAATGTTTCCTACAATTTACGTTCTATGATATTTTTTGATCAGAAGCGTAGTTTTCGAGATATATCGAAATATTTAAAAGTTCCGAAGCCGCACCAACATAATAGAGATACAGAAACACCGTGGCCCCTTTCTTTGAGATAACTCTGCACTATTGCGACCTGCAAATGCCACTTCCAGCTCAGCTGTGCAGAAGAAGAACAACAAGAAGAAGAAATATCTCGAAATATGTCCGTCAGGCCCCTTCCCTTGAGATAAATCTGCAAATATCTCGGAAACGAAGCGAGCTATGGCAAAATGTTAAGAGACCTTTTTTGTAGAGAATTATGTTTCCTACAATTTATGTTCTATGATATTTTTCGATCAGAAGCGTAGTTTTCGAGATATATCGAGATATTTAAAAGTTCCGAAGCCGCACCAACATAATAGAGATACAGAAACACCGTGGCTCCTTTCTTTGAGATAACTCTGCACTATTGCGAGCTGGAAATGCCACTTCCAGTTTAGCTGTGCAGAAGAAGAACAACAAGAAGAAGAAATATCTCGAAGTATGTCCGTTAGGCCCCTTCCCTTGAGATAAATCTGCAAATATCTCGGAAACGAAGCGAGCTATGGCAAAATGTTTAGGGACCTTTCTTGTAGAGAATTAAGTGTCCTACTTTTTATGTAGTATGATATTTTTTGATCAGATGCGTAGTTCTCGAGATATATCAAGATATTTAAAAGTTCCGAAGCTGCACCAATATAATAGAGGTACAGAAACACCGTGGCCTCTTTATTTGAGATAACTCTGCACTATTGCGAGCTGCAAATGCCGCTTCGAGCTTAGCTGTGCAGAAGAAGAACAACAAGAAGAAGAAATATCTCGAAATATGTCCGTCAGGCCCCTTCCCTTGAGATAAATCTGCAAATATCTCGGAAACGAAGCGAGCTATGGCAAAATGTTAAGAGACCTTTTTTGTAGAGAATTAAGTTTCCTACTTTTGGTGTTCTATGATATTTTTTGATCAGATGCGTAGTTCTCGAGATATATCAAGATATTTAAAAGTTCCGAAGCCGCACCAACATAATAGAGATACAGAAACACCGTGGCCCCTTTCTTTGAGATAACTCTGCACTATTGCGAGCTGGAAATGCCACTTCCAGTTTAGCTGTGCAGAAGAAGAACAACAAGAAGAAGAAATATCTCGAAATATGTCCGTTAGGCCCCTTCCCTTGAGATAAATCTGCAAATATCTCGGAAACGAAGCGAGCTATGGCAAAATGTTAAGAGACCTTTTTTGTAGAGAATTATGTTTCCTACAATTTATGTTCTTTGATATTTTTTGATCAGAAGCGTAGTTTTCGAGATATATCGAGATATTTAAAAGTTCCGAAGCCGCACCAACATAATAGAGATACAGAAACACGGTGGCCCCTTTCTTTGAGATAACTCTGCACTAGTGCGAGCCGCAAATGCCACTTCCAGCTTAGCTGTGCAGAATAAGAACAACAAGAAGAAGAAATATCTCGAAATATGTCCGTCAGGCCCCTTCCCTTGAGATAAATATGCAAATATCTCGGAAACGAAGCGAGCTATGGCAAAATGTTAAGAGACCTTTTTTGTAGAGAATTAAGTTTCCTACTTTTTGTGTTCTATGACATTTTTTGATCAGATGCGTAGTTCTCGAGATATATCAAGATATTTAAAAGTTCCGAAGCCGCACCAACATAATAGAGATACAGAAACACCGTGGCCCCTTTCTTTAAGATAACTCTGCACTATTGCGAGCTGCAAATGCCACTTCCAGCTTAGCTGTGCAGAGGAAGAACAACAAGAAGAAGAAATATCTCGAAATATGTCCGTCAGGCCAGTTCCTTTGAGCTGAATCTGCAAATATCTCGGAAACGAAGAGAGCTATGGCAAAATGTTAAGAGACCTTTTTTGTAGAGAATTAAGTTTCCTACTTTTTATGTTCGATGATATTTTTTGATCAGATGCGTAGTTCTCGAGATATATCAAGATATTTAAAAGTTCCGAAGCCGCACCAACATATTAGAGATACAGAAACACCGTGGCCCCTTTCTTTGAGATAACTGTGCACTAGTGCGAGCCGCAAATGCCACTTCCAGCTTAGCTGTGCAGAAGGAGAACAACAAGAAGAAGAAACTTCTCGAAATATGTCCGTCAGGCCCCTTCCCTTGAGATAAATCTGCAAATATCTCGGAAACGAAGCGAGCTATGGCAAAATGTTAAGAGACCTTTTTTGTAGAGAATTAAGTTTCCTACTTTTTATGTTCTATGACATTTTTTGATCAGATGCGTAGTTCTCGAGATATATCAAGATATTTAAAAGTTCCGAAGCCGCACCAACATAATAGAGATACAGAAACACCGTGGCTCCTTTCTTTGAGATAACTCTGCACTATTGCGAGCTGGAAATGCCACTTCCAGTTTAGCTGTGCAGAAGAAGAACAACAAGAAGAAGAAATATCTCGAAATATGTCCGTTAGGCCCCTTCCCTTGAGATAAATCTGCAAATATCTCGGAAACGAAGCGAGCTATGGCAAAATGTTTAGAGACCTTTCTTGTAGAGAATTAAGTGTCCTACTTTCTATGTAGTATGATATTTTTTGATCAGATGCGTAGTTCTCGAGATATATCAAGATATTTAAAAGTTCCGAAGCTGCACCAACATAATAGAGGTACAGAAACACCGTGGCCTCTTTCTTTGAGATAACTCTGCACTATTGCGAGCTGCAAATGCCGCTTCGAGCTTAGCTGTGCAGAAGAAGAACAACAAGAAGAAGAAATATCTCGAAATATGTCCGTCAGGCCCCTTCCCTTGAGATAAATCTGCAAATATCTCGGAAACGAAGCGAGCTATGGCAAAATGTTAAGACACCTTTTTTGTAGGGAATTAAGTTTCCTACTTTTTGTGTTCTATGATATTTTTTGATCAGATGCGTAGTTCTCGAGATATATCAAGATATTTAAAAGTTCCGAAGCCGCACCAACATAATAGAGATACAGAAACACCGTGGCCCCTTTCTTTGAGATAACTCTGCACTATTGCGAGCTGGAAATGCCACTTCCAGTTTAGCTGTGCAGAAGAAGAACAACAAGAAGAAGAAATATCTCGAAATATGTCCGTTAGGCCCCTTCCCTTGAGATAAATCTGCAAATATCTCGGAAACGAAGCGAGCTATGGCAAAATGTTAAGAGACCTTTTTTGTAGAGAATTATGTTTCCTACAATTTATGTTCTTTGATATTTTTTGATCAGAAGCGTAGTTTTCGAGATATATCGAGATATTTAAAAGTTCCGAAGCCGCACCAACATAATAGAGATACAGAAACACGGTGGCCCCTTTCTTTGAGATAACTCTGCACTAGTGCGAGCCGCAAATGCCACTTCCAGCTTAGCTGTGCAGAAGAAGAACAACAAGAAGAAGAAATATCTCGAAATATGTCCGTCAGGCCCCTTCCCTTGAGATATATATGCAAATATCTCGGAAACGAAGCGAGCTATGGCAAAATGTTAAGAGACCTTTTTTGTAGAGAATTAAGTTTCCTACTTTTTATGTTCTATGACATTTTTTGATCAGATGCGTAGTTCTCGAGATATATCAAGATATTTAAAAGTTCCGAAGCCGCACCAACATAATAGAGATACAGAAACACCGTGGCTCCTTTCTTTGAGATAACTCTGCACTATTGCGAGCTGGAAATGCCACTTCCAGTTTAGCTGTGCAGAAGAAGAACAACAAGAAGAAGAAATATCTCGAAATATGTCCGTCAGGCCCCTTCCCTTGAGATAAATATGCAAATATCTCGGAAACGAAGCGAGCTATGGCAAAATCTTAAGAGACCTTTTTTGTAGAGAATTAAGTTTCCTACTTTTTATGTTCTATGACATTTTTTGATCAGATGCGTAGTTCTCGAGATATATCAAGATATTTAAAAGTTCCGAAGCCGCACCAACATAATAGAGATACAGAAACACCGTGGCCCCTTTCTTTAAGATAACTCTGCACTATTGCGAGCTGCAAATGCCACTTCCAGCTTAGCTGTGCAGAGGAAGAACAACAAGAAGAAGAAATATCTCGAAATATGTCCGTCAGGCCAGTTCCTTTGAGCTGAATCTGCAAATATCTCGGAAACGAAGAGAGCTATGGCAAAATGTTAAGAGACCTTTTTTGTAGAGAATTAAGTTTCCTACTTTTTATGTTCGATGATATTTTTTGATCAGATGCGTAGTTCTCGAGATATATCAAGATATTTAAAAGTTCCGAAGCCGCACCAACATAATACAGATACAGAAACACCGTGGCCCCTTTCTTTGAGATAACTCTGCACTAGTGCGAGCCGCAAATGCCACTTCCAGCTTAGCTGTGCAGAAGAAGAACAACAAGAAGAAGAAATATCTCGAAATATGTCCGTCAGGCCCCTTCCCTTGAGATAAATCTGCAAATATCTCGGAAACGAAGCGAGGTATGGCAAAATGTTAAGAGACCTTTTTTGTAGAGAATTAAGTTTCCTACTTTTTATGTTCTATGATATTTTTTGATCAGATGCGTAGTTCTCGAGATATATCAAGATATTTAAAAGTTCCGAAGCCGCACCAACATAATAGAGATACAGAAACACCGTGGCTCCTTTCTTTGAGATAACTCTGCACTATTGCGAGCTGGAAATGCCACTTCCAGTTTAGCTGTGCAGAAGAAGAACAACAAGAAGAAGAAATATCTCGAAATATGTCCGTTAGGCCCCTTCCCTTGAGATAAATCTGCAAATATCTCGGAAACGAAGCGAGCTATGGCAAAATGTTTAGAGACCTTTCTTGTAGAGGATTAAGTGTCCTACTTTTTATGTAGTATGATATTTTTTGATCAGATGCGTAGTTCTCGAGATATATCAAGATATTTAAAAGTTCCGAAGCTGCACCAACATAATAGAGGTACAGAAACACCGTGGCCTCTTTCTTTGAGATAACTCTGCACTATTGCGAGCTGCAAATGCCGCTTCGAGCTTAGCTGTGCAGAAGAAGAACAACAAGAAGAAGAAATATCTCGAAATATGTCCGTCAGGCCCCTTCCCTTGAGATAAATCTGCAAATATCTCGGAAACGAAGCGAGCTATGGCAAAATGTTAAGAGACCTTTTTTGTAGAGAATTAAGTTTCCTACTTTTTGTGTTCTATGATATTTTTTGATCAGATGCGTAGTTCTCGAGATATATCAAGATATTTAAAAGTTCCGAAGCCGCACCAACATAATAGAGATACAGAAACACCGTGGCCCCTTTCTTTGAGATAACTCTGCACTATTGCGAGCTGGAAATGCCACTTCCAGTTTAGCTGTGCAGAAGAAGAACAACAAGAAGAAGAAATATCTCGAAATATGTCCGTTAGGCCCCTTCCCTTGAGATATATCTGCAAATATCTCGGAAACGAAGCGAGCTATGGCAAAATGTTAAGAGACCTTTTTTGTAGAGAATTATGTTTCCTACAATTTATGTTCTTTGATATTTTTTGATCAGAAGCGTAGTTTTCGAGATATATCGAGATATTTAAAAGTTCCGAAGCCGCACCAACATAATAGAGATACAGAAACACGGTGGCCCCTTTCTTTGAGATAACTCTGCACTAGTGCGAGCCGCAAATGCCACTTCCAGCTTAGCTGTGCAGAAGAAGAACAACAAGAAGAAGAAATATCTCGAAATATGTCCGTCAGGCCCCTTCCCTTGAGATAAATCTGCAAATATCTCGGAAACGAAGAGAGCTATGGCAAAATGTTAAGAGACCTTTTTTGTAGAGAATTAAGTTTCCTACTTTTCATGTTCTATGATATTTTTTGATCAGATGCGTAGTTCTCGAGATATATCAAGATATTTAAAAGTTCCGAAGCCGCACCAACATAATAGAGATACACAAACACCGTGGCCCCTTTCTTTGAGATAACTCTGCACTAGTGCGAGCCGCAAATGCCACTTCCAGCTTAGCTGTGCAGAAGAAGAACAACAAGAAGAAGAAATATCTCGAAATATGTCCGTCAGGCCCCTTCCCTTGAGATAAATATGCAAATATCTCGGAAACGAAGCGAGCTATGGTAAAATGTTAAGAGACCTTTTTTGTAGAGAATTAAGTTTCCTACTTTTTATCTTCTATGATATTTTTTGATCAGATGCGTAGTTCTCGAGATATATCAAGATATTTAAAAGTTCCGAAGCCGCACCAACATAATAGAGATACAGAAACACCGTGGCCCCTCTCTTTGAGATAACTCTGCACTATTGCGAGCTGCAAATGCCACTTCCAGCTTAGCTGTGCAGAAGAAGAACAACAGGAAGAAGAAATATCTCGAAATATGTCCGTCAGGCCAGTTCCTTTGAGCTAAATCTGCAAATATCTCGGAAACGAAGCGAGCTATGGCAAAATGTTGAGAGACGTTTTTTGTAGAGAATTATGTTTCCTACAATTTATGTTCTATGATATTTTTTGATCAGAAGCGTAGTTTTCGAGATATATCGAGATACTTAAAAGTTCCGAAGCCGCACCAACATATTAGAGATACAGAAACACCGTGGCCCCTTTCTTTGAGATAACTGTGCACTAGTGCGAGCCGCAAATGCCACTTCCAGCTTAGCTGTGCAGAAGAAGAACAACAAGAAGAAGAAACTTCTCGAAATATGTCCGTCAGGCCCCTTCCCTTGAGATAAATCTGCAAATATCTCGGAAACGAAGCGAGCTATGGCAAAATGTTAAGAGACCTTTTTTGTAGAGAATTAAGTTTCCTACTTTTCATGTTCTATGATATTTTTTGATCAGATGCGTAGTTCTCGAGATATATCAAGATATTTAAAAGTTCCGAAGCCGCACCAACATAATAGAGATACAGAAACACCGTGGCCCCTCTCTTTGAGATAACTCTGCACTATTGCGACCTGCAAATGCCACTTCCAGCTCAGCTGTGCAGAAGAAGAACAACAAGAAGAAGAAATATCTCGAAATATGTCCGTCAGGCCCCTTCCCTTGAGATAAATCTGCAAATATCTCGGAAACCAAGCGAGCTATGGCAAAATGTTAAGAGACCTTTTTTGTAGAGAATTATGTTTCCTACAATTTATGTTCTATGATATTTTTCGATCAGAAGCGTAGTTTTCGAGATATATCGAGATATTTAAAAGTTCCGAAGCCGCACCAACATAATAGAGATACAGAAACACCGTGGCCCCTTTCTTTGAGATAACTCTGCACTAGTGCGAGCCGCAAATGCCACTTCCAGCTTAGCTGTGCAGAAGAAGAACAACAAGAAGAGGAAATATCTCGAAATATGTCCGTCAGGCCCCTTCCCTTGAGATAAATCTGCAAATATCTCGGAAACGAAGCGAGCTATGGCAAAATGTTAAGAGATCTTTTTTGTAGAGAATTAAGTTTCCTACTTTTTATGTTCTATGATATTTTTTGATCAGATGCGTAGTTCTCGAGATATATCAAGATATTTAAAAGTTCCGAAGCCGCACCAACATAATACAGATACAGAAACACCGTGGCCCCTTTCTTTGAGATAACTCTGCACTAGTGCGAGCCGCAAATGCCACTTCCAGCTTAGCTGTGCAGAAGAAGAACAACAAGAAGAAGAAATATCTCGAAATATGTCCGTCAGGCCCCTTCCCTTGAGATAAATCTGCAAATATCTCGGAAACGAAGCGAGCTATGGCAAAATGTTTAGAGACCTTTCTTGTAGAGAATTAAGTGTCCTACTTTTTATGTAGTATGATATTTTTTGATCAGATGCGTAGTTCTCGAGATATATCAAGATATTTAAAAGTTCCGAAGCTGCACCAACATAATAGAGGTACAGAAACACCGTGGCCTCTTTCTTTGAGATAACTCTGCACTATTGCGAGCTGCAAATGCCGCTTCGAGCTTAGCTGTGCAGAAGAAGAACAACAAGAAGAAGAAATATCTCGAAATATGTCCGTCAGGCCCCTTCCCTTGAGATAAATCTGCAAATATCTCGGAAACGAAGCGAGCTATGGCAAAATGTTAAGAGACCTTTTTTGTAGAGAATTAAGTTTCCTACTTTTTGTGTTCTATGATATTTTTTGATCAGAGGCGTAGTTTTCGAGATATATCGAGATATTTAAAAGTTCCGAAGCCGCACCAACATAATAGAGATACAGAAACACGGTGGCCCCTTTCTTTGAGATAACTCTGCACTAGTGCGAGCCGCAAATGCCACTTCCAGCTTAGCTGTGCAGAAGAAGAACAACAAGAAGAAGAAATATCTCGAAATATGTCCGTCAGGCCCCTTCCCTTGAGATAAATATGCAAATATCTCGGAAACGAAGCGAGCTATGGCAAAATGTTAAGAGACCTTTTTTGTAGAGAATTAAGTTTCCTACTTTTTATGTTCGATGATATTTTTTGATCAGATGCGTAGTTCTCGAGATATATCAAGATATTTAAAAGTTCCGAAGCCGCACCAACATAATACAGATACAGAAACACCGTGGCCCCTTTCTTTGAGATAACTCTGCACTAGTGCGAGCCGCAAATGCCACTTCCAGCTTAGCTGTGCAGAAGAAGAACAACAAGAAGAAGAAATATCTCGAAATATGTCCGTCAGGCCCCTTCCCTTGAGATAAATCTGCAAATATCTCGGAAACGAAGCGAGGTATGGCAAAATGTTAAGAGACCTTTTTTGTAGAGAATTAAGTTTCCTACTTTTTATGTTCTATGATATTTTTTGATCAGATGCGTAGTTCTCGAGATATATCAAGATATTTAAAAGTTCCGAAGCCGCACCAACATAATAGAGATACAGAAACACCGTGGCTCCTTTCTTTGAGATAACTCTGCACTATTGCGAGCTGGAAATGCCACTTCCAGTTTAGCTGTGCAGAAGAAGAACAACAAGAAGAAGAAATATCTCGAAATATGTCCGTTAGGCCCCTTCCCTTGAGATAAATCTGCAAATATCTCGGAAACGAAGCGAGCTATGGCAAAATGTTTAGAGACCTTTCTTGTAGAGAATTAAGTGTCCTACTTTTTATGTAGTATGATATTTTTTGATCAGATGCGTAGTTCTCGAGATATATCAAGATATTTAAAAGTTCCGAAGCTGCACCAACATAATAGAGGTACAGAAACACCGTGGCCTCTTTCTTTGAGATAACTCTGCACTATTGCGAGCTGCAAATGCCGCTTCGAGCTTAGCTGTGCAGAAGAAGAACAACAAGAAGAAGAAATATCTCGAAATATGTCCGTCAGGCCCCTTCCCTTGAGATAAATCTGCAAATATCTCGGAAACGAAGCGAGCTATGGCAAAATGTTAAGAGACCTTTTTTGTAGAGAATTAAGTTTCCTACTTTTTGTGTTCTATGATATTTTTTGATCAGATGCGTAGTTCTCGAGATATATCAAGATATTTAAAAGTTCCGAAGCCGCACCAACATAATAGAGATACACAAACACCGTGGCCCCTTTCTTTGAGATAACTCTGCACTAGTGCGAGCCGCAAATGCCACTTCCAGCTTAGCTGTGCAGAAGAAGAACAACAAGAAGAAGAAATATCTCGAAATATGTCCGTCAGGCCCCTTCCCTTGAGATAAATATGCAAATATCTCGGAAACGAAGCGAGGTATGGCAAAATGTTAAGAGACCTTTTTTGTAGAGAATTAAGTTTCCTACTTTTTATGTTCTATGATATTTTTTGATCAGATGCGTAGTTCTCGAGATATATCAAGATATTTAAAAGTTCCGAAGCCGCACCAACATAATAGAGATACAGAAACACCGTGGCTCCTTTCTTTGAGATAACTCTGCACTATTGCGAGCTGGAAATGCCACTTCCAGTTTAGCTGTGCAGAAGAAGAACAACAAGAAGAAGAAATATCTCGAAATATGTCCGTTAGGCCCCTTCCCTTGAGATAAATCTGCAAATATCTCGGAAACGAAGCGAGCTATGGCAAAATGTTTAGAGACCTTTCTTGTAGAGAATTAAGTGTCCTACTTTTTATGTAGTATGATATTTTTTGATCAGATGCGTAGTTCTCGAGATATATCAAGATATTTAAAAGTTCCGAAGCTGCACCAACATAATAGAGGTACAGAAACACCGTGGCCTCTTTCTTTGAGATAACTCTGCACTATTGCGAGCTGCAAATGCCGCTTCGAGCTTAGCTGTGCAGAAGAAGAACAACAAGAAGAAGAAATATCTCGAAATATGTCCGTCAGGCCCCTTCCCTTGAGATAAATCTGCAAATATCTCGGAAACGAAGCGAGGTATGGCAAAATGTTAAGAGACCTTTTTTGTAGAGAATTAAGTTTCCTACTTTTTATGTTCTATGATATTTTTTGATCAGATGCGTAGTTCTCGAGATATATCAAGATATTTAAAAGTTCCGAAGCCGCACCAACATAATAGAGATACAGAAACACCGTGGCTCCTTTCTTTGAGATAACTCTGCACTATTGCGAGCTGGAAATGCCACTTCCAGTTTAGCTGTGCAGAAGAAGAACAACAAGAAGAAGAAATATCTCGAAATATGTCCGTCAGGCCCCTTCCCTTGAGATAAATCTGCAAATATCTCGGAAACGAAGCGAGCTATGGCAAAATGTTAAGAGACCTTTTTTGTAGAGAATTAAGTTTCCTACTTTTTGTGTTCTATGATATTTTTTGATCAGATGCGTAGTTCTCGAGATATATCAAGATATTTAAAAGTTCCGAAGCCGCACCAACATAATAGAGATACAGAAACACCGTGGCCCCTTTCTTTAAGATAACTCTGCACTATTGCGAGCTGCAAATGCCACTTCCAGCTTAGCTGTGCGGAGGAAGAACAACAAGAAGAAGAAATATCTCGAAATATGTCCGTCAGGCCAGTTCCTTTGAGCTGAATCTGCAAATATCTCGGAAACGAAGAGAGCTATGGCAAAATGTTAAGAGACCTTTTTTGTAGAGAATTAAGTTTCCTACTTTTCATGTTCTATGATATTTTTTGATCAGATGCGTAGTTCTCGAGATATATCAAGATATTTAAAAGTTCCGAAGCCGCACCAACATAATAGAGATACACAAACACCGTGGCCCCTTTCTTTGAGATAACTCTGCACTAGTGCGAGCCGCAAATGCCACTTCCAGCTTAGCTGTGCAGAAGAAGAACAACAAGAAGAAGAAATATCTCGAAATATGTCCGTCAGGCCCCTTCCCTTGAGATAAATATGCAAATATCTCGGAAACGAAGCGAGATATGGCAAAATGTTAAGAGACCTTTTTTGTAGAGAATTAAGTTTCCTACTTTTTATCTTCTATGATATTTTTTGATCAGATGCGTAGTTCTCGAGATATATCAAGATATTTAAAAGTTCCGAAGCCGCACCAACATAATAGAGATACAGAAACACCGTGGCCCCTCTCTTTGAGATAACTCTGCACTATTGCGAGCTGCAAATGCCACTTCCAGCTTAGCTGTGCAGAAGAAGAACAACAAGAAGAAGAAATATTTCGAAATATGTCCGTCAGGCCCCTTCCCTTGAGATAAATCTGCAAATATCTCGGAAACGAAGCGAGCTATGGCAAAATGTTAAGAGACCTTTTTTGTAGAGAATTAAGTTTCCTACTTTTTATGTTCTATGATATTTTTTGATCAGATGCGTAGTTCTCGAGATATATCAAGATATTTAAAAGTTCCGAAGCCGCACCAACATAATAGAGATACAGAAACACCGTGGCCCCTTTCTTTGAGATAACTCTGCACTATTGCGAGCTGCAAATGCCACTTCCAGCTTAGCTGTGCAGAGGAAGAACAACAAGAAGAAGAAATATCTCGAAATATGTCCGTTAGGCCCCTTCCCTTGAGATAAATCTGCAAATATCTCGGAAACGAAGCGAGCTATGGCAAAATGTTAAGAGACGTTTTTTGTAGAGAATTATGTTTCCTACAATTTATGTTCTATGATATTTTTTGATCAGAAGCGTAGTTTTCGAGATATATCGAGATATTTAAAAGTTCCGAAGCCGCACCAACATAATAGAGATACAGAAACACCGTGGCCCCTTTCTTTGAGATAACTCTGCACTAGTGCGAGCCGCAAATGCCACTTCCAGCTTAGCTGTGCAGAAGAAGAACAACAAGAAGAAGAAATATCTCGAAATATGTCCATCAGGCCCCTGCCCTTGAGATATATCTGCAAATATCTCGGAAACGAAGCGAGCTATGGCAAAATGTTGAGAGACCTTTTTTGTAGAGAATTATGTTTCCTACAATTTATGTTCTATGATATTTTTCGATCAGAAGCGTAGTTTTCGAGATATATCGAGATATTTAAAAGTTCCGAAGCCGCACCAACATAATAGAGATACAGAAACACCGTGGCCCCTTTCTTTGAGATAACTCTGCACTAGTGCGAGCCGCAAATGCCACTTCCAGCTTAGCTGTGCAGAAGAAGAACAACAAGAAGAAGAAATATCTCGAAATATGTCCGTCAGGCCAGTTCCTTTGAGCTGAATTGGCAAATATCTCGGAAACGAAGCGAGCTATGGCAAAATGTTAAGAGACGTTTTTTGTAGAGAATTATGTTTCCTACAATTTATGTTCTATGATATTTTTTGATCAGAAGCGTAGTTTTCGAGATATATCGAGATATTTAAAAGTTCCGAAGCCGCACCAACATAATAGAGATACAGAAACACCGTGGCCCCTTTCTTTGAGATAACTCTGCATTATTGCGAGCTGTAAATGCCACTTCCAGCTTAGCTGTGCAGAAGAAGAACAACAAGAAGAAGAAATATCTCGAAATATGTCCGTCAGGCCCCCTCCCTTGAGATATATCTGCAAATATCTCGGAAACGAAGCGAGCTATGGCAAAATGTTAAGAGACCTTTTTTGTAGCGAATTATGTTTCCTACAATTTATGTTCTATGATATTTTTTGATCAGAAGCGTAGTTTTCGAGATATATCGAGATATTTAAAAGTTCCAAAGCCGCACCAACATAATAGAGATACAGAAACACCGTGGCCCCTTTCTTTGAGATAACTCTGCACTAGTGCGAGCCGCAAATGCCACTTCCAGCTTAGCTGTGCAGAAGAAGAACAACAAGAAGAAGAAATATCTCGAAATATGTCCGTCAGGCCCCTTCCCTTGAGATATATCTGCAAATATCTCGGAAACGAAGCGAGGTATGGCAAAATGTTAAGAGACCTTTTTTGTAGAGAATTATGTTTCCTACAATTTATGTTCTATGATATTTTTTGATCAGAAGCGTAGTTTTCGAGATATATCGAGATATTTAAAAGTTCCGAAGCCGCACCAACATAATAGGGATACAGAAATACCGTGGCCCCTTTCTTTGAGATAACTCTGCACTAGTGCGAGCCGCAAATGCCACTTCCAGCTTAGCTGTGCAGAAGAAGAACAACAAGAAGAAGAAATATCTCGAAATACGTCCGTCAGGCCCCTTCCCTTGAGATATATCTGCAAATATCTCGGAAACCAAGCGAGCTATGGCAAAATGTTAAGAGACGTTTTTTGTAGAGAATTATGTTCCCTACAATTTATGTTCTATGATATTTTTTGATCAGAAGCGTAGTTTTCGAGATATATCGAGATATTTAAAAGTTCCGAAGCCGCACCAACATAATAGGGATACAGAAACACCGTGGCCCCTTTCTTTGAGATAACTCTGCACTATTGCGAGCTGTAAATGCCACTTCCAGCTTAGCTGTGCAGAAGAAGAACAACAAGAAGAAGAAATATCTCGAAATATGTCCGTCAGGCCCCTTCCCTTGAGATAAATCTGCAAATATCTCGGAAACGAAGAGAGCTATGGCAAAATGTTGAGAGACCTTTTTTGTAGAGAATTAAGTTTCCTACTTTTTATGTTCTATGATATTTTTTGATCAGATGCGTAGTTCTCGAGATATATCAAGATATTTAAAAGTTCCGAAGCCGCACCAACATAATAGAGATACAGAAACACCGTGGCCCCTTTCTTTGAGATAACTCTGCACTATTGCGAGTTGTAAATGCCACTTCCAGCTTAGCTGTGCAGAAGAAGAACAACAAGAAGAAGAAATATCTCGAAATGTGTCCGTCAGGCCCCTTCCCTTGAGATATATCTGCAAATATCTCGGAAACCAAGCGAGCTATGGCAAAATGTTAAGAGACGTTTTTTGTAGAGTATTATGTTTCCTACAATTTACGTTCTATGATATTTTTTGATCAGATGCGTAGTTCTCGAGATATATCAAGATATTTAAAAGTTCCGAAGCCGCACCAACATAATAGAGATACAGAAACACCGTGGCCCCTCTCTTTGAGATAACTCTGCACTATTGCGAGCTGCAAATGCCACTTCCAGCTTAGCTGTGCAGAAGAAGAACAACAAGAAGAAGAAATATTTCGAAATATGTCCGTCAGGCCCATTCCCTTGAGATAAATCTGCAAATATCTCGGAAACGAAGCGAGCTATGGCAAAATGTTAAGAGACCTTTTTTGTAGAGAATTAAGTTTCCTACTTTTTATGTTCTATGATATTTTTTGATCAGATGCGTAGTTCTCGAGATATATCAAGATATTTAAAAGTTCCGAAGCCGCACCAACATAATAGAGATACAGAAACACCGTGGCCCCTTTCTTTGAGATAACTCTGCACTATTGCGAGCTGCAAATGCCACTTCCAGCTTAGCTGTGCAGAGGAAGAACAACAAGAAGAAGAAATATCTCGAAATATGTCCGTTAGGCCCCTTCCCTTGAGATAAATCTGCAAATATCTCGGAAACGAAGCGAGCTATGGCAAAATGTTAAGAGACGTTTTTTGTAGAGAATTATGGTTCCTACAATTTATGTTCTATGATATTTTTTGATCAGAAGCGTAGTTTTCGAGATATATCGAGATATTTAAAAGTTCCGAAGCCGCACCAACATAATAGAGATACAGAAACACCGTGGCCCCTTTCTTTGAGATAACTCTGCACTAGTGCGAGCCGCAAATGCCACTTCCAGCTTAGCTGTGCAGAAGAAGAACAACAAGAAGAAGAAATATCTCGAAATATGTCCATCAGGCCCCTGCCCTTGAGATATATCTGCAAATATCTCGGAAACGAAGCGAGCTATGGCAAAATGTTGAGAGACCTTTTTTGTAGAGAATTATGTTTCCTACAATTTATGTTCTATGATATTTTTTGATCAGAAGCGTAGTTTTCGAGATATATCGAGATATTTAAAAGTTCCGAAGCCGCACCAACATCATAGAGATACAGAAACACCGTGGCCCCTTTCTTTGAGATAACTCTGCAGTAGTGCGAGCCGCAAATGCCACTTCCAGCTTAGCTGTGCAGAGGAAGAACAACAAGAAGAAGAAATATCTCGAAATATGTCCGTCAGGCCCCTTCCCTTGAGATAAATCTGCAAATATCTCGGAAACGAAGCGAGCTATGGCAAAATGTTAAGAGACCTTTTTTGTAGAGAATTAAGTTTCCTACTTTTTATGTTCTATGATATTTTTTGATCAGATGCGTAGTTCTCGAGATATATCAAGATATTTAAAAGTTCCGAAGCCGCACCAACATAATAGAGATACAGAAACACCGTGGCCCCTTTCTTTGAGATAACTCTGCACTATTGCGAGCTGCAAATGCCACTTCCAGCTTAGCTGTGCAGAGGAAGAACAACAAGAAAAAGAAGTATCTCGAAATATGTCCGTCAGGCCCGTTCCTTTGAGCTGAATCTGCAAATATCTCGGAAACGAAGCGAGCTATGGCAAAATGTTAAGAGACGTTTTTTGTAGAGAATTATGTTTCCTACAATTTATGTTCTATGATATTTTTCGATCAGAAGCGTAGTTTTCGAGATATATCGAGATATTTAAAAGTTCCGAAGCCGCACCAACATAATAGAGATACAGAAACACCGTGGCCCCTTTCTTTGAGATAACTCTGCACTAGTGCGAGCCGCAAATGCCACTTCCAGCTTAGCTGTGCAGAAGAAGAACAACAAGAAGAAGAAATATCTCGAAATATGTCCGTCAGGCCAGTTCCTTTGAGCTGAATCGGCAAATATCTCGGAAACGAAGCGAGCTATGGCAAAATGTTAAGAGACGTTTTTTGTAGAGAATTATGTTTCCTACAATTTATGTTCTATGATATTTTTTGATCAGAAGCGTAGTTTTCGAGATATATCGAGATATTTAAAAGTTCCGAAGCCGCACCAACATAATAGAGATACAGAAACACCGTGGCCCCTTTCTTTGAGATAACTCTGCATTATTGCGAGCTGTAAATGCCACTTCCAGCTTAGCTGTGCAGAAGAAGAACAACAAGAAGAAGAAATATCTCGAAATATGTCCGTCAGGCCCCTTCCCTTGAGATAAATCTGCAAATATCTCGGAAACGAAGCGAGCTATGGCAAAATGTTAAGAGACCTTTTTTGTAGAGAATTAAGTTTCCTACTTTTTATGTTCTATGATATTTTTTGATCAGATGCGTAGTTCTCGAGATATATCAACATATTTAAAAGTTCCGAAGCCGCAACAACATAATAGAGATACAGAAACACCGTGGCCCCTTTCTTTGAGATAACTCTGCACTATTGCGAGCTGCAAATGCCACTTCCAGCTTAGCTGTGCAGAGGAAGAACAACAAGAAGAAGAAATATCTCGAAATATGTCCGTCAGGCCAGTTCCTTTGAGCTGAATCGGCAAATATCTCGGAAACGAAGCGAGCTATGGCAAAATGTTAAGAGACGTTTTTTGTAGAGAATTATGTTTCCTACAATTTATGTTCTATGATATTTTTTGATCAGAAGCGTAGTTTTCGAGATATATCGAGATATTTAAAAGTTCCGAAGCCGCACCAACATAATAGAGATACAGAAACACCGTGGCCCCTTTCTTTGAGATAACTCTGCATTATTGCGAGCTGTAAATGCCACTTCCAGCTTAGCTGTGCAGAAGAAGAACAACAAGAAGAAGAAATATCTCGAAATATGTCCGTCAGGCCCCTTCCCTTGAGATATATCTGCAAATATCTCGGAAACGAAGCGAGCTATGGCAAAATGTTAAGAGACCTTTTTTGTAGCGAATTATGTTTCCTACAATTTATGTTCTATGATATTTTTTGATCAGAAGCGTAGTTTTCGAGATATATCGAGATATTTAAAAGTTCCAAAGCCGCACCAACATAATAGAGATACAGAAACACCGTGGCCCCTTTCTTTGAGATAACTCTGCACTAGTGCGAGCCGCAAATGCCACTTCCAGCTTAGCTGTGCAGAAGAAGAACAACAAGAAGAAGAAATATCTCGAAATATGTCCGTCAGGCCCCTTCCCTTGAGATATATCTGCAAATATCTCGGAAACGAAACGAGGTATGGCAAAATGTTAAGAGACCTTTTTTGTAGAGAATTATGTTTCCTACAATTTATGTTCTATGATATTTTTTGATCAGAAGCGTAGTTTTCGAAATATATCGAGATATTTAAAAGTTCAGAAGCCGCACCAACATAATAGGGATACAGAAACACCGTGGCCCCTTTCTTTGAGATAACTCTGCACTAGTGCGAGCCGCAAATGCCACTTCCAGCTTAGCTGTGCAGAAGAAGAACAACAAGAAGAAGAAATATCTCGAAATATGTCCGTCAGGCCCCTTCCCTTGAGATAAATCTGCAAATATCTCGGAAACGAAGCGAGCTATGGCAAAATGTTAAGAGACCTTTTTTGTAGAGAATTAAGTTTCCTACTTTTTATCTTCTATGATATTTTTTGATCAGATGCGTAGTTCTCGAGATATATCAAGATATTTAAAAGTTCCGAAGCCGCACCAACATAATAGAGATACAGAAACACCGTGGCCCCTATCTTTGAGATAACTCTGCACTAGTGCGAGCCGCAAATGCCACTTCCAGCTTAGCTGTGCAGAAGAAGAACAACAAGAAGAAGAAATATCTCGAAATATGTCCGTCAGGCCCCTTCCCTTGAGATAAATCTGCAAATATCTCGGAAACGAAGCGAGCTATGGCAAAATGTTAAGAGACCTTTTTTGTAGAGAATTAAGTTTCCTACTTTTTATCTTCTATGATATTTTTTGATCAGATGCGTAGTTCTCGAGATATATCAAGATATTTAAAAGTTCCGAAGCCGCACCAACATAATAGAGATACAGAAACACCGTGGCCCCTTTCTTTGAGATAACTCTGCACTATTGCGAGCTGTAAATGCTACTTCCAGCTTAGCTGTGCAGAAGAAGAACAACAACAAGAAGAAATATCTCGAAATATGTCCGTCAGGCCCCTTCCCTTGAGATATATCTGCAAATATCTCGGAAACGAAGCGAGCTATGGCAAAATGTTAAGAGACCTTTTTTGTAGAGAATTATGTTTCCTACAATTTATGTTTTATGATATTTTTTGATCAGAAGCGTAGTTTTCGAGATACATCGAGATATTTAAAAGTTCCGAAGCCGCACCAACATAATAGAGATACAGAAACACCGTGGCCCCTTTCTTTGAGATAACTCTGCACTAGTGCGAGCCGCAAATGCCACTTCCAGTTTAGCTGTGCAGAAGAAGAACAACAAGAAGAAGAAATATCTCGAAATATGTCCGTCAGGCCCCTTCCCTTGAGATATATCTGCAAATATCTCGGAAACGAAGCGAGCTACGGCAAAATGTTAAGAGACCTTTTTGGTAGAGAATTCTGTTTCCTACAATTTATGCTCTATGATATTTTTTGATCAGAAGCGTAGTTTTCGAGATACATCGAGATATTTAAAAGTTCCGAAGCCGCACCAACATAATAGGGATACAGAAACACCGTGGCCCCTTTCTTTGAGATAACTCTGCACTAGTGCGAGCCGCAAATGCCACTTCCAGCTTAGCTGTGCAGAAGAAGAACAACAAGAAGAAGAATTATCTCGAAATATGTCCGTCAGGCCCCTTCCCTTGAGATAAATCTGCAAATATCTCGGAAACGAAGCGAGCTATGGCAAAATGTTAAGAGACCTTTTTTGTAGAGAATTAAGTTTCCTACTTTTTATCTTCTATGATATTTTTTGATCAGATGCGTAGTTCTCGAGATATATCAAGATATTTAAAAGTTCCGAAGCCGCACCAACATAATAGAGATACAGAAACACCGTGGCCCCTTTCTTTGAGATAACTCTGCACTATTGCGAGCTGTAAATGCCACTTCCAGCTTAGCTGTGCAGAAGAAGAACAACAAGAAGAAGAAATATCTCGAAATATGTCCGTCAGGCCCCTTCCCTTGCGATATATCTGCAAATATCTCGGAAACGAAGCGAGCTATGGCAAAATGTTAAGAGACCTTTTTTGTAGAGAATTATGTTTCCTACAATTTATATTCTATGATATTTTTTGATCAGAAGCGTAGTTTTCGAGATACATCGAGATATTTAAAAGTTCCGAAGCCGCACCAACATAATAGAGATACAGAAACACCGTGGCCCCTTTCTTTGAGATAACTCTGCACTAGTGCGAGCCGCAAATGCCACTTCCAGCTTAGCTGTGCAGAAGAAGAACAACAAGAAGAAGAAATATCTCGAAATATGCCCGTCAGGCCCCTTCCCTTGAGATATATCTGCAAATATCTCGGAAACGAAGCGAGCTATGGCAAAATGTTAAGAGACCTTTTTTGTAGAGAATTATGTTTCCTACAATTTATGCTCTATGATATTTTTTGATCAGAAGCGTAGTTTTCGAGATACGTCGAGATATTTAAAAGTTCCGAAGCCGCACCAACATAATAGAGATACAGAAACACCGTGGCCCCTTTCTTTGAGATAACTCTGCACTAGTGCGAGCCGCAAATGCCACTTCCAGCTTAGCTGTGCAGAAGAAGAACAACAAGAAGAAGAAATATCTCGAAATATGTCCGTCAGGCCCCTTCCCTTGAGATAAATCTGCAAATATCTCGGAAACGAAGCGAGCTATGGCAAAATGTTAAGAGACCTTTTTTGTAGAGAATTAAGTTTCCTACTTTTTATGTTCTATGATATTTTTTGATCAGATGCGTAGTTCTCGAGATATATCAAGATATTTAAAAGTTCCGAAGCCGCACCAACATAATAGAGATACAGAAACACCGTGGCTCCTTTCTTTGAGATAACTCTGCACTATTGCGAGCTGGAAATGCCACTTCCAGTTTAGCTGTGCAGAAGAAGAACAACAAGAAGAAGAAATATCTCGAAATATGTCCGTTAGGCCCCTTCCCTTGAGATATATCTGCAAATATCTCGGAAACGAAGCGAGCTATGGCAAAATGTTAAGAGACCTTTTTTGTAGAGAATTAAGTTTCCTACTTTTTATGTTCTATGATATTTTTTGATCAGATGCGTAGTTCTCGAGATATATCAAGATATTTAAAAGTTCCGAAGCCGCACCAACATAATAGAGATACAGAAACACCGTGGCCCCTTTCTTTGAGATAACTCTGCACTATTGCGAGCTGCAAATGCCACTTCCAGCTTAGCTGTGCAGAGGAAGAACAACAAGAAAAAGAAGTATCTCGAAATATGTCCGTCAAGCCCGTTCCTTTGAGCTGAATCTGCAAATATCTCGGAAACGAAGCGAGCTATGGCAAAATGTTAAGAGACGTTTTTTGTAGAGAATTATGTTTCCTACAATTTATGTTCTATGATATTTTTCGATCAGAAGCGCAGTTTTCGAGATATATCGAGATATTTAAAAGTTCCGAAGCCGCACCAACATAATAGAGATACAGAAACACCGTGGCCCCTTTCTTTGAGATAACTCTGCACTAGTGCGAGCCGCAAATGCCACTTCCAGCTTAGCTGTGCAGAAGAAGAACAACAAGAAGAAGAAATATCTCGAAATATGTCCGTCAGGCCCCTTCCCTTGAGATAAATCTGCAAATATCTCGGAAACGAAGCGAGCTATGGCAAAATGTTAAGAGACCTTTTTTGTAGAGAATTAAGTTTCCTACTTTTTATCTTCTATGATATTTTTTGATCAGATGCGTAGTTCTCGAGATATATCAAGATATTTAAAAGTTCCGAAGCCGCACCAACATAATAGAGATACAGAAACACCGTGGCCCCTTTCTTTGAGATAACTCTGCACTATGGCGAGCTGTAAATGCCACTTCCAGCTTAGCTGTGCAGAAGAAGAACAACAAGAAGAAGAAATATCTCGAAATATGTCCGTCAGGCCCCTTCCCTTGAGATATATCTGCAAATATCTCGGAAACGAAGCGAGCTATGGCAAAATGTTAAGAGACCTTTTTTGTAGAGAATTATGTTTCCTACAATTTATATTCTATGATATTTTTTGATCAGAAGCGTAGTTTTCGAGATACATCGAGATATTTAAAAGTTCCGAAGCCGCACCAACATAATAGAGATACAGAAACACCGTGGCCCCTTTCTTTGAGATAACTCTGCACTAGTGCGAGCCGCAAATGCCACTTCCAGCTTAGCTGTGCAGAAGA
This sequence comes from Osmia lignaria lignaria, assembly GCF_051020975.1. Classification (NCBI taxonomy): domain Eukaryota; kingdom Metazoa; phylum Arthropoda; class Insecta; order Hymenoptera; family Megachilidae; genus Osmia; species Osmia lignaria. Next base: position 1,949,611 of record NW_027478170.1, on the reverse strand, counting down.
AGAACAACAAGAAGAAGAAATATCTCGAAATATGTCCGTCAGGCCCCTTCCCTTGAGATATATCTGCAAATATCTCGGAAACGAAGCGAGCTATGGCAAAATGTTAAGAGACCTTTTTTGTAGAGAATTATGTTTCCTACAATTTATGCTCTATGACATTTTTTGATCAGAAGCGTAGTTTTCGAGATACATCGAGATATTTAAAAGTTCCGAAGCCGCACCAACATAATAGAGATACAGAAACACCGTGGCCCCTTTCTTTGAGATAACTCTGCACTAGTGCGAGCCGCAAATGCCACTTCCAGCTTAGCTGTGCAGAGGAAGAACAACAAGAAGAAGAAATATCTCGAAATATGTCCGTCAGGCCCCTTCCCTTGAGATAAATCTGCAAATATCTCGGAAACGAAGCGAGCTATGGCAAAATGTTAAGAGACCTTTTTTGTAGAGAATTAAGTTTCCTACTTTTTATCTTCTATGATATTTTTTGATCAGATGCGTAGTTCTCGAGATATATCAAGATATTTAAAAGTTCCGAAGCCGCACCAACATAATAAAGATACAGAAACACCGTGGCCCCTTTCTTTGAGATAACTCTGCACTATTGCGAGCTGTAAATGCCACTTCCAGCTTAGCTGTGCAGAAGAAGAACAACAAGAAGAAGAAATATCTCGAAATATGTCCGTCAGGCCCCTTCCCTTGAGATATATCTGCAAATATCTCGGAAACGAAGCGAGCTATGGCAAAATGTTAAGAGACCTTTTTTGTAGAGAATTATGTTTCCTACAATTTATATTCTATGATATTTTTTGATCAGAAGCGTAGTTTTCGAGATACATCGAGATATTTAAAAGTTCCGAAGCCGCACCAACATAATAGAGATACAGAAACACCGTGGCCCCTTTCTTTGAGATAACTCTGCACTAGTGCGAGCCGCAAATGCCACTTCCAGCTTAGCTGTGCAGAAGAAGAACAACAAGAAGAAGAAATATCTCGAAATATGTCCGTCAGGCCCCTTCCCTTGAGATATATCTGCAAATATCTCGGAAACGAAGCGAGCTATGGCAAAATGTTAAGAGACCTTTTTTGTAGAGAATTATGTTTCCTACAATTTATGCTCTATGATATTTTTTGATCAGAAGCGTAGTTTTCGAGATACATCGAGATATTTAAAAGTTCCGAAGCCGCAACAACATAATAGAGATACAGAAACACCGTGGCCCCTTTCTTTGAGATAACTCTGCACTAGTGCGAGCCGCAAATGCCACTTCCAGCTTAGCTGTGCAGAAGAAGAACAACAAGAAGAAGAAATATCTCGAAATATGTCCGTCAGGCCCCTTCCCTTGAGATAAATCTGCAAATATCTCGGAAACGAAGCGAGCTATGGCAAAATGTTAAGAGACCTTTTTTGTAGAGAATTAAATTTCCTACTTTTTATGTTCTATGATATTTTTTGATCAGATGCGTAGTTCTCGAGATATATCAAGATATTTAAAAGTTCCGAAGCCGCACCAACATAATAGAGATACAGAAACACCGTGGCCCCTTTCTTTGAGATAACTCTGCACTATTGCGAGCTGCAAATGCCACTTCCAGCTTAGCTGTGCAGAAGAAGAACAACAAGAAGAAGAAATATCTCGAAATATGTCCGTCAGGCCCCTTCCCTTGAGATATATCTGCAAATATCTCGGAAACCAAGCGAGCTATGGCAAAATGTTGAGAGACCTTTTTTGTAGAGAATTATGTTTCCTACAATTTATGTTCTATGATATTTTTTGATCAGATGCGTAGTTCTCGAGATATATCAAGATATTTAAAAGTTCCGAAGCCGCACCAACATAATAGAGATACAGAAACACCGTGGCCCCTCTCTTTGAGATAACTCTGCACTATTGCGAGCTGGAAATGCCACTTCCAGTTTAGCTGTGCAGAAGAAGAACAACAAGAAGAAGAAATATCTCGAAATATGTCCGTCAGGCCCCTTCCCTTGAGATATATCTGCAAATATCTCGGAAACGAAGCGAGCTATGGCAAAATGTTAAGAGACCTTTTTTGTAGAGAATTATGTTTCCTACAATTTATGTTCTATGATATCTTTTGATCAGATGCGTAGTTCTCGAGATATATCAAGATATTTAAAAGTTCCGAAGCCGCACCAACATAATAGAGATACAGAAACACCGTGGCCCCTCTCTTTGAGATAACTCTGCACTATTGCGAGCTGGAAATGCCACTTCCAGTTTAGCTGTGCAGAAGAAGAACAACAAGAAGAAGAAATATCTCGAAATATGTCCGTCAGGCCCCTTCCCTTGAGATATATCTGCAAATATCTCGGAAACGAAGCGAGCTATGGCAAAATGTTAAGAGACCTTTTTTGTAGAGAATTATGTTTCCTACAATTTATATTCTATGATATTTTTTGATCAGAAGCGTAGTTTTCGAGATACATCGAGATATTTAAAAGTTCCGAAGCCGCACCAACATAATAGAGATACAGAAACACCGTGGCCCCTTTCTTTGAGATAACTCTGCACTAGTGCGAGCCGCAAATGCCACTTCCAGCTTAGCTGTGCAGAAGAAGAACAACAAGAAGAAGAAATATCTCGAAATATGTCCGTCAGGCCCCTTCCCTTGAGATATATCTGCAAATATCTCGGAAACGAAGCGAGCTATGGCAAAATGTTAAGAGACCTTTTTTGTAGAGAATTATGTTTCCTACAATTTATGCTCTATGATATTTTTTGATCAGAAGCGTAGTTTTCGAGATACATCGAGATATTTAAAAGTTCCGAAGCCGCAACAACATAATAGAGATACAGAAACACCGTGGCCCCTTTCTTTGAGATAACTCTGCACTAGTGCGAGCCGCAAATGCCACTTCCAGCTTAGCTGTGCAGAAGAAGAACAACAAGAAGAAGAAATATCTCGAAATATGTCCGTCAGGCCCCTTCCCTTGAGATAAATCTGCAAATATCTCGGAAACGAAGCGAGCTATGGCAAAATGTTTAGAGACCTTTTTTGTAGAGAATTAAGTTTCCTACTTTTTATGTTCTATGATATTTTTTGATCAGATGCGTAGTTCTCGAGATATATCAAGATATTTAAAAGTTCCGAAGCCGCACCAACATAATAGAGATACAGAAACACCGTGGCCCCTTTCTTTGAGATAACTCTGCACTATTGCGAGCTGCAAATGCCACTTCCAGCTTAGCTGTGCAGAAGAAGAACAACAAGAAGAAGAAATATCTCGAAATATGTCCGTCAGGCCCCTTCCCTTGAGATATATCTGCAAATATCTCGGAAACCAAGCGAGCTATGGCAAAATGTTGAGAGACGTTTTTTGTAGAGAATTATGTTTCCTACAATTTATGTTCTATGATATTTTTTGATCAGAAGCGTAGTTTTCGAGATATATCGAGATATTTAAAAGTTCCGAAGCCGCACCAACATAATAGAGATACAGAAACACCGTGGCCCCTTTCTTTGAGATAACTCTGCACTAGTGCGAGCCGCAAATGCCACTTCCAGCTTAGCTGTGCAGAGGAAGAACAACAAGAAGAAGAAATATCTCGAAATATGTCCGTCAGGCCAGTTCCTTTGAGCTGAATCTGCAAATATCTCGGAAATGAAGCGAGCTATGGCAAAATGTTAAGAGACGTTTTTTGTAGAGAATTATGTTTCCTACAATTTATGTTCTATGATATTTTTTGATCAGATGCGTAGTTCTCGAGATATATCAAGATATTTAAAAGTTCCGAAGCCGCACCAACATAATAGAGATACAGAAACACCGTGGCCCCTCTCTTTGAGATAACTCTGCACTATTGCGAGCTGGAAATGCCACTTCCAGTTTAGCTGTGCAGAAGAAGAACAACAAGAAGAAGAAATATCTCGAAATATGTCCGTCAGGCCCCTTCCCTTGAGATATATCTGCAAATATCTCGGAAACGAAGCGAGCTATGACAAAATGTTAAGAGACCTTTTTTGTAGAGAATTATGTTTCCTACAATTTATGTTCTATGATATTTTTTGATCAGAAGCGTAGTTTTCGAGATATATCGAGATATTTAAAAGTTCCGAAGCCGCACCAACATAATAGGGATACAGAAACACCGTGGCCCCTTTCTTTGAGATAACTCTGCACTAGTGCGAGCCGCAAATGCCACTTCCAGCTTAGCTGTGCAGAAGAAGAACAACAAGAAGAAGAAATATCTCGAAATATGTCCGTCAGGCCCCTTCCCTTGAGATAAATCTGCAAATATCTCGGAAACGAAGCGAGCTATGGCAAAATGTTAAGAGACCTTTTTTGTAGAGAATTAAGTTTCCTACTTTTTATCTTCTATGATATTTTTTGATCAGATGCGTCGTTCTCGAGATATATCAAGATATTTGAAAGTTCCGAAGCCGCACCAACATAATAGAGATACAGAAACACCGTGGCCCCTTTCTTTGAGATAACTCTGTACTATTGCGAGCTGTAAATGCCACTTCCAGCTTAGCTGTGCAGAAGAAGAACAACAAGAAGAAGAAATATCTCGAAATATGTCCGTCAGGCCCCTTCCCTTGAGATATATCTGCAAATATCTCGGAAACGAAGCGAGCTATGGCAAAATGTTAAGAGACCTTTTTTGTAGAGAATTATGTTTCCTACAATTTATATTCTATGATATTTTTTGATCAGAAGCGTAGTTTTCGAGATACATCGAGATATTTAAAAGTTCCGAAGCCGCACCAACATAATAGAGATACAGAAACACCGTGGCCCCTTTCTTTGAGATAACTCTGCACTAGTGCGAGCCGCAAATGCCACTTCCAGCTTAGCTGTGCAGAAGAAGAACAACAAGAAGAAGAAATATCTCGAAATATGTCCGTCAGGCCCCTTCCCTTGAGATATATCTGCAAATATCTCGGAAACGAAGCGAGCCATGGCAAAATGTTAAGAGACCTTTTTTGTAGAGAATTATGTTTCCTACAATTTATGCTCTATGATATTTTTTGATCAGAAGCGTAGTTTTCGAGATACATCGAGATATTTAAAAGTTCCGAAGCCGCACCAACATAATAGAGATACAGAAACACCGTGGCCCCTTTCTTTGAGATAACTCTGCACTAGTGCGAGCCGCAAATGCCACTTCCAGCTTAGCTGTGCAGAAGAAGAACAACACGAAGAAGAAATATCTCGAAATATGTCCGTCAGGCCCCTTCCCTTGAGATAAATCTGCAAATATCTCGGAAACGAAGCGAGCTATGGCAAAATGTTAAGAGACCTTTTTTGTAGAGAATTAAGTTTCCTACTTTTTATGTTCTATGATATTTTTTGATCAGATGCGTAGTTCTCGAGATATATCAAGATATTTAAAAGTTCCGAAGCCGCACCAACATAATAGAGATACAGAAACACCGTGGCCCCTTTCTTTGAGATAACTCTGCACTATTGCGAGCTGCAAATGCCACTTCCAGCTTAGCTGTGCAGAAGAAGAACAACAAGAAGAAGAAATATCTCGAAATATGTCCGTCAGGCCCCTTCCCTTGAGATATATCTGCAAATATCTCGGAAACCAAGCGAGCTATGGCAAAATGTTGAGAGACGTTTTTTGTAGAGAATTATGTTTCCTACAATTTATGTTCTATGATATTTTTTGATCAGAAGCGTAGTTTTCGAGATATATCGAGATATTTAAAAGTTCCGAAGCCGCACCAACATAATAGAGATACAGAAACACCGTGGCCCCTTTCTTTGAGATAACTCTGCACTAGTGCGAGCCGCAAATGCCACTTCCAGCTTAGCTGTGCAGAGGAAGAACAACAAGAAGAAGAAATATCTCGAAATATGTCCGTCAGGCCAGTTCCTTTGAGCTGAATCGGCAAATATCTCGGAAACGAAGCGAGCTATGGCAAAATGTTAAGAGACCTTTTTTGTAGAGAATTAAGTTTCCTACTTTTTATGTTCTATGATATTTTTTGATCAGATGCGTAGTTCTCGAGATATATCAAGATATTTGAAAGTTCCGAAGCCGCACCAACATAATAGAGATACAGAAACACCGTGGCCCCTTTCTTTGAGATAACTCTGCACTATTGCGAGCTGCAAATGCCACTTCCAGCTTAGCTGTGCAGAAGAAGAACAACAAGAAGAAGAAATATGTGGAAATATGTCCGTCAGGCCCCTTCCCTTGAGATAAATCTGCAAATATCTCGGAAACGAAGCGAGCTACGGCAAAATGTTAAGAGACCTTTTTTGTAGAGAATTATGTTTCCTATAATTTATGTTCTATGATATTTTTTGATCAGAAGCGTAGTTTTCGAGATATATCGAGATATTTAAAAGATCCGAAGCCGCACCAACATAATAGAGATACAGAAACACCGTGGCCCCTTTCTTTGAGATAACTCTGCACTAGTGCGAGCCGCAAATGCCGCTTCCAGCTTAGCTGTGCAGAAGAAGAACAACAAGAAGAAGAAATATCTCGAAATATGTCCGTCAGGCCCCTTCCCTCGAGATAAATCTGCAAATATCTCGGAAACGAAGCGAGCTATGGCAAAATGTTAAGAGACCTTTTTTGTAGAGAATTAAGTTTCCTACTTTTTATGTTCTATGATATTTTTTGATCAGATGCGTAGTTCTCGAGATATATCAAGATATTTAAAAGTTCCGAAGCCGCACCAACATAATAGAGATACAGAAACACGTGGCCCCTTTCTTTGAGATAACTCTGCACTATTGCGAGCTGCAAATGCCACTTCCAGCTTAGCTGTGCAGAAGAAGAACAACAAGAAGAAGAAATATCTCGAAATATGTCCGTCAGGCCCCTTCCCTTGAGATATATCTGCAAATATCTCGGAAACGAAGCGAGCTATGGCAAAATGTTAAGAGACCTTTTTTGTAGAGAATTAAGTTTCCTACTTTTTATGTTCTATGATATTTTTTGATCGGATGCGTAGTTCTCGAGATATATCAAGATATTTAAAAGTTCCGAAGCCGCACCAACATAATAGAGATACAGAAACACCGTGGCCCCTGTCTTTGAGATAACTCTGCACTATTGCGAACTGCAAATGCCACTTCCAGCTTAGCTGTGCAGAAGAAGAACAACAAAAAGAAGAAATATCTCGAAATATGTCCGTCTGGCCCCTTCCCTTGAGATAAATCTGCAAATATCTCGGAAACAAAGCGAGCTATGGCAAAATGTTAAGAGACCTTTTTTGTAGAAAATTAGGATTCCTACTTTTTATGTTCTATGATATTTTTTGATCAGATGCGTAGTTCTCGAGATATATCAAGATATTTGAAAGTTCCGAAGCCGCACCAACATAATAGAGATACAGAAACACCGTGGCCCCTTTCTTTGAGATAACTCTGCACTATTGCGAGCTGCAAATGCCACTTCCTGCTTAGCTGTGCAGAAGAAGAACAACAAAAAGAAGAAATATCTCGAAATATGTCCGTCAGGCCCCTTCCCTTGAGATATATCTGCAAATATCTCGGAAACGAAGCGAGCTACGGCAAAATGTTAAGAGACCTTTTTTGTAGAGAATCATGTTCCTTACAATTTATGTTCTATGATATTTTTTGATCAGAAGCGTAGTTTTCGAGATATATCGAGATACTTAAAAGATCCGAAGCCGCACCAACATAATAGAGATACAGAAACACCGTGGCCCCTTTCTTTGAGATAACTCTGCACTAGTGCGAGCCGCAAATGCCGCTTCCAGCTTAGCTGTGCAGAAGAAGAACAACAAGAAGAAGAAATATCTCGAAATATGTCCGTCAGGCCCCTTCCCTCGAGATAAATCTGCAAATATCTCGGAAACGAAGCGAGCTATGGCAAAATGTTAAGAGACCTTTTTTGTAGAGAATTAAGTTTCCTACTTTTTATGTTCTATGATATTTTTTGATCGGATGCGTAGTTCTCGAGATATATCAAGATATTTAAAAGTTCCGAAGCCGCACCAACATAATAGAGATACAGAAACACCGTGGCCCCTGTCTTTGAGATAACTCTGCACTATTGCGAACTGCAAATGCCACTTCCAGCTTAGCTGTGCAGAAGAAGAACAACAAAAAGAAGAAATATCTCGAAATATGTCCGTCAGGCCCCTTCCCTTGAGATAAATCTGCAAATATCTCGGAAACAAAGCTAGCTACGGCAAAATGTTAAGAGACCTTTTTTGTAGAAAATTAGGATTCCTACTTTTTATGTTCTATGATATTTTTTGATCAGATGCGTAGTTCTCGAGATATATCAAGATATTTGAAAGTTCCGAAGCCGCACCAACATAATAGAGATACAGAAACACCGTGGCCCCTTTCTTTGAGATAACTCTGCACTATTGCGAGCTGCAAATGCCACTTCCAGCTTAGCTGTGCAGAAGAAGAACAACAAAAAGAAGAAATATCTCGAAATATGTCCGTCAGGCCCCTTCCCTTGAGATAAATCTGCAAATATCTCGGAAACGAAGCGAGCTATGGCAAAATGTTAAGAGACCTCTTTTGTAGAGAATTAAGTTTCCTACTTTTTATGTTCTATGATATTTTTCGATCAGATGCGTAGTTCTCGAGATATATCAAGATATTTAAAAGTTCCGAAGCCGCACCAACATAATAGAGATACAGAAACACCGTGGCCCCTTTCTTTGAGATAACTCTGCACTATTGCGAGCTGCAAATGCCACTTCCAGCTTAGCTGTGCAGAAGAAGAACAACAAGAAGAAGAAATATCTAGAAATATGTCCGTCAGGCCCCTTCCCTTGAGATAAATCTGCAAATATCTCGGAAACGAAGCGAGCTACGGCAAAATGTTAAGAGACCTTTTTTGTAGATAATTATGTTTCCTACAATTTATGTTCTATGATATTTTTTGATCAGAAGCGTAGTTTTCGAGATATATCGAGATATTTAAAAGATCCGAAGCCGCACCAACATAATAGAGATACAGAAACCCCGTGGCCCCTTTCTTTGAGATAACTCTGCACTATTGCGCGCTGCAAATGCCACTTCCAGCTTAGCTGTGCAGAAGAAGAACAACAAGAAGAAGAAATATCTCGAAATATGTCCGTCAGGCCCCTTCCCTCGAGATAAATCTGCAAATATCTCGGAAACGAAGCGAGCTATGGCAAAATGTTAAGAGACCTTTTTTGTAGAGAATTAAGTTTCCTACTTTTTATGTTCTATGATATTTTTTGATCGGATGCGTAGTTCTCGAGATATATCAAGATATTTAAAAGTTCCGAAGCCGCACCAACATAATAGAGGTACAGAAACACCGTGGCCCCTTTCTTTGAGATAACTCTGCACTATTGCGAGCTGCAAATGCCACTTCCAGCTTAGCTGTGCAGAAGAAGAACAACAAAAAGAAGAAATATCTCGAAATATGTCCGTCAGGCCCCTTCCCTTGAGATAAATCTGCAAATATCTCGGAAACGAAGCGAGCTATGGCAAAATGTTAAGAGACCTCTTTTGTAGAGAATTAAGTTTCCTACTTTTTATGTTCTATGATATTTTTCGATCAGATGCGTAGTTCTCGAGATATATCAAGATATTTAAAAGTTCCGAAGCCGCACCAAGATAATAGAGATACAGAAACACCGTGGCCCCTTTCTTTGAGATAACTCTGCACTATTGCGAGCTGCAAATGCCACTTCCAGCTTAGCTGTGCAGAAGAAGAACAACAAGAAGAAGAAATATCTGGAAATATGTCCGTCAGGCCCCTTCCCTTGAGATAATTCTGCAAATATCTCGGAAACGAAGCGAGCTACGGCAAAATGTTAAGAGACCTTTTTTGTAGAAAATTAGGATTCCTACTTTTTATGTTCTATGATATTTTTTGAACAGATGCGTAGTTCTCGAGATATATCAAGATATTTAAAAGTTCCGAAGCCGCACCAACATAATAGAGATACAGAAACACCGTGGCCCCTTTCTTTGAGATAACTCTGCACTATTGCGACCTGCAAATGCCACTTCCAGCTTAGCTGTGCAGAAGAGGAACAACAAGAAGAAGAAATATCTCGGAATATGTCCGTCAGGCCCCTTCCCTTGAGCTAAATCTGCAAATATCTCGGAAACGAAGCGAGCTATGGCAAAATGTTAAGAGACCTCTTTTGTAGAGAATTAAGTTTCCTACTTTTTATGTTCTATGATATTTTTCGATCAGATGCGTAGTTCTCGAGATATATCAAGATATTTAAAAGTTCCGAAGCCGCACCAACATAATAGAGATACAGAAACACCGTGGCCCCTTTCTTTGAGATAACTCTGCACTATTGCGAGCTGCAAATGCCACTTCCAGCTTAGCTGTGCAGAAGAAGAACAACAAGAAGAAGAAATATCTGGAAATATGTCCGTCAAGCCCCTTCCCTTGAGATAAATCTGCAAATATCTCGGAAACGAAGCGAGCTACGGCAAAATGTTAAGAGACCTTTTTTGTAGAAAATTAGGATTCCTACTTTTTATGTTCTATGATATTTTTTGAACAGATGCGTAGTTCTCGAGATATATCAAGATATTTAAAAGTTCCGAAGCCGCACCAACATAATAGAGATACAGAAACACCGTGGCCCCTTTCTTTGAGATAACTCTGCACTATTGCGCGCTGCAAATGCCACTTCCAGCTTAGCTGTGCAGAAGAAGAACAACAAGAAGAAGAAATATCTGGAAATATGTCCGTCAGGCCCCTTCCCTTGAGATAAATCTGCAAATATCTCGGAAACGAAGCGAGCTATGGCAAAATGTTAAGAGACCTTTTTTGTAGAGAATTAAGTTTCCTACTTTTTATGTTCTATGATATTTTTTGATCAGATGCGTAGTTCTCGAGATATATCCTGATATTTAAAAGTTCCGAAGCGGCACCAACATAATAGAGATACAGAAACACCGTGGCCCCTTTCTTTGAGGTAACTCTGCACTATTGCGAGCTGCAAATGCCACTTCCAGCTTAGCTGTGCAGAAGAAGAACAACAAGAAGAAGAAATATCTCGAAATATGTCCGTCAGGCCCCTTCCCTTGAGATAAATCTGCAAATATCTCGGAAACGAAGCGAGCTATGGCAAAATGTTAAGAGACCTTATTTGTAGAGATTTAAGTTTCCTACTTTTTATTTTCTACGATATTTTTTGATCAGATGCGTAGTTCTCGAGATATATCAAGATATTTAAAAGTTCCGAAGCCGCACCAAGATAATAGAGATACAGAAACACCGTGGCCCCTTTCTTTGAGATAACTCTGCACTATTGCGAGCTGCAAATGCCACTTCCAGCTTAGCTGTGCAGAAGAAGAACAACAAGAAGAAGAAATATCTGGAAATATGTCCGTCAGGCCCCTTCCCTTGAGATAATTCTGCAAATATCTCGGAAACGAAGCGAGCTACGGCAAAATGTTAAGAGACCTTTTTTGTAGAAAATTAGGATTCCTACTTTTTATGTTCTATGATATTTTTTGAACAGATGCGTAGTTCTCGAGATATATCAAGATATTTAAAAGTTCCGAAGCCGCACCAACATAATAGAGATACAGAAACACCGTGGCCCCTTTCTTTGAGATAACTCTGCACTATTGCGCGCTGCAAATGCCACTTCCAGCTTAGCTGTGCAGAAGAAGAACAAGAAGAAGAAATATCTCGAAATATGTCCGTCAGGCCCCTTCCCTTGAGATAAATCTGCAAATATCTCGGAAACCAAGCGAGCTATGGCAAAATGTTTAGAGACCTTATTTGTAGAGAATTAAGTTTCCTACTTTTTATGTTCTACGATATTTTTTGATCAGATGCGTAGTTCTCGAGATATATCAAGATATTTAAAAGTTCCGAAGCCGCACCAACATAATAGAGATACAGAAACACCGTGGCCCCTTTCTTTGAGATAACTCTGCACTATTGCGAGCTGCAAATGCCACTTCCAGCTTAGCTGTGCAGAAGAAGGACAACAAGAAGAAGAAATATCTCGAAATATGTCCGTCAGGCCCCTTCCCTTGAGATAAATCTGCAAATATCTCGGAAACGAAGCAAGCTATGGCAAAATGTTAAGAGACCTTTTTTGTAGAGAATTATGTTTCCTACAATTTACGTTCTCTGATGTTTTTTGATCAGAAGCGTAGTTTTCGAGATATATCGAGATATTTAAAAGTTCCGAAGCCGCACCAACATAATAGAGATACAGAAACACCGTGGCCCCTTTCTTTGAGATAACTCTGCACTATTGCGACCTGCAAATGCCACTTCCAGCTTAGCTGTGCAGAAGAGGAACAACAAGAAGAAGAAATATCTCGGAATATGTCCGTCAGGCCCCTTCCCTTGAGCTAAATCTGCAAATATCTCGGAAACGATGCCAGCTATGGGAAAATGTTAAGACACCTTTTTTGTAGAGAATTAAGTTTCCTACTTTTTATGTTCTATGATATTTTTTGATCAGATGCGTAGTTCTCGAGATATATCAAGATATTTAAAAGCTCCGAAGCTGCACCAACATAATAGAGGTACAGAAACACCGTGGCCCCTTTCTTTGAGATAACTCTGCACTATTGCGAGCTGCAAATGCCACTTCCAGCTTAGCTGTGCAGAAGAAGAACAACAAGAATAAGAAATATTTCGAAATATGTCCGTCAGGCCCCTTCCCTTGAGATAAATCTGCAAATATCTCGGAAACGAAAAGAGCTACGGCAAAATGTTAAGAGACCTTTTTTGTAGAAAATTAGGTTTCCTACTTTTTATGTTCTATGATATTTTTTGATCAGATGCGTAGTTCTCGAGATATATCAAGATATTTAAAAGTTCCGAAGCCGCACCAACATAATAGAGATACAGAAACACCGTGGCCCCTTTCTTTGAGATAACTCTGCACTATTGCGAGCTGCAAATGCCACTTCCAGCTTAGCTGTGCAGAAGAAGAACAACAAGAAGAAGAAATATCTAGAAATATGTCCGTCAGGCCCCTTCCCTTGAGATAAATCTGCAAATATCTCGGAAACGAAGCGAGCTACGGCAAAATGTTAAGAGACCTTTTTTGTAGATAATTATGTTTCCTACAATTTATGTTCTATGATATTTTTTGATCAGAAGCGTAGTTTTCGAGATATATCGAGATATTTAAAAGATCCGAAGCCGCACCAACATAATAGAGATACAGAAACCCCGTGGCCCCTTTCTTTGAGATAACTCTGCACTATTGCGCGCTGCAAATGCCACTTCCAGCTTAGCTGTGCAGAAGAAGAACAACAAGAAGAAGAAATATCTCGAAATATGTCCGTCAGGCCCCTTCCCTCGAGATAAATCTGCAAATATCTCGGAAACGAAGCGAGCTATGGCAAAATGTTAAGAGACCTTTTTTGTAGAGAATTAAGTTTCCTACTTTTTATGTTCTATGATATTTTTTGATCAGATGCGTAGTTCTCGAGATATATCAAGATATTTAAAAGCTCCGAAGCTGCACCAACATAATAGAGGTACAGAAACACCGTGGCCCCTTTCTTTGAGATAACTCTGCACTATTGCGAGCTGCAAATGCCACTTCCAGCTTAGCTGTGCAGAAGAAGAACAACAAGAATAAGAAATATTTCGAAATATGTCCGTCAGGCCCCTTCCCTTGAGATAAATCTGCAAATATCTCGGAAACGAAGCGAGCTACGGCAAAATGTTAAGAGACCTTTTTTGTAGAAAATTACGTTTCCTACTTTTTATGATCTATGATATTTTTTGATCAGATGCGTAGTTCTCGAGATATATCAAGATATTTAAAAGTTCCGAAGCCGCACCAACATAATAGAGATACAGAAACACCGTGGCCCCTTTCTTTGCGATAACTCTGCACTATTGCGAGCTGCAAATGCCACTTCCAGCTTAGCTGTGCAGAAGAAGAGCAACAAGAAGAAGAAATATCTAGAAATATGTCCGTCAGGCCCCTTCCCTTGAGATAAATCTGCAAATATCTCGGAAACGAAGCGAGCTACGGCAAAATGTTAAGAGACCTTTTTTGTAGATAATTATGTTTCCTACAATTTATGTTCTATGATATTTTTTGATCAGAAGCGTAGTTTTCGAGATATATCGAGATATTTAAAAGATCCGAAGCCGCACCAACATAATAGAGATACAGAAACCCCGTGGCCCCTTTCTTTGAGATAACTCTGCACTATTGCGCGCTGCAAATGCCACTTCCAGCTTAGCTGTGCAGAAGAAGAACAACAAGAAGAAGAAATATCTCGAAATATGTCCGTCAGGCCCCTTCCCTCGAGATAAATCTGCAAATATCTCGGAAACGAAGCGAGCTATGGCAAAATGTTAAGAGACCTTTTTTGTAGAGAATTAAGTTTCCTACTTTTTATGTTCTATGATATTTTTTGATCGGGTGCGTAGTTCTCGAGATATATCAAGATATTTAAAAGTTCCGAAGCCGCACCAACATAATAGAGGTACAGAAACACCGTGGCCCCTTTCTTTGAGATAACTCTGCACTATTGCGAGCTGCAAATGCCACTTCCAGCTTAGCTGTGCAGAAGAACAACAACAAAAAGAAGAAATATCTCGAAATATGTCCGTCAGGCCCCTTCCCTTGAGATAAATCTGCAAATATCTCGGAAACGAAGCGAGCTATGGCAAAATGTTAAGAGACCTCTTTTGTAGAGAATTAAGTTTCCTACTTTTTATGTTCTATGATATTTTTCGATCAGATGCGTAGTTCTCGAGATATATCAAGATATTTAAAAGTTCCGAAGCCGCACCAACATAATAGAGATACAGAAACACCGTGGCCCCTTTCTTTGAGATAACTCTGCACTATTGCGAGCTGCAAATGCCACTTCCAGCTTAGCTGTGCAGAAGAAGAACAACAAGAAGAAGAAATATCTGGAAATATGTCCGTCAAGCCCCTTCCCTTGAGATAAATCTGCAAATATCTCGGAAACGAAGCGAGCTACGGCAAAATGTTAAGAGACCTTTTTTGTAGAAAATTAGGATTCCTACTTTTTATGTTCTATGATATTTTTTGAACAGATGCGTAGTTCTCGAGATATATCAAGATATTTAAAAGTTCCGAAGCCGCACCAACATAATAGAGATACAGAAACACCGTGGCCCCTTTCTTTGAGATAACTCTGCACTATTGCGCGCTGCAAATGCCACTTCCAGCTTAGCTGTGCAGAAGAAGAACAACAAGAAGAAGAAATATCTGGAAATATGTCCGTCAGGCCCCTTCCCTTGAGATGAATCTGCAAATATCTCGGAAACGAAGCGAGCTATGGCAAAATGTTAAGAGACCTTTTTTGTAGAGAATTAAGTTTCCTACTTTTTATGTTCTATGATATTTTTTGATCAGATGCGTAGTTCTCGAGATATATCCTGATATTTAAAAGTTCCGAAGCGGCACCAACATAATAGAGATACAGAAACACCGTGGCCCCTTTCTTTGAGGTAACTCTGCACTATTGCGAGCTGCAAATGCCACTTCCAGCTTAGCTGTGCAGAAGAAGAACAACAAGAAGAAGAAATATCTCGAAATATGTCCGTCAGGCCCCTTCCCTTGAGATAAATCTGCAAATATCTCGGAAACGAAGCGAGCTATGGCAAAATGTTAAGAGACCTTATTTGTAGAGATTTAAGTTTCCTACTTTTTATTTTCTACGATATTTTTTGATCAGATGCGTAGTTCTCGAGATATATCAAGATAATTAAAAGTTCCGAAGCCGCACCAAGATAATAGAGATACAGAAACACCGTGGCCCCTTTCTTTGAGATAACTCTGCACTATTGCGAGCTGCAAATGCCACTTCCAGCTTAGCTGTGCAGAAGAAGAACAACAAGAAGAAGAAATATCTGGAAATATGTCCGTCAGGCCCCTTCCCTTGAGATAATTCTGCAAATATCTCGGAAACGAAGCGAGCTACGGCAAAATGATAAGAGACCTTTTTTGTAGAAAATTAGGATTCCTACTTTTTATGTTCTATGATATTTTTTGAACAGATGCGTAGTTCTCGAGATATATCAAGATATTTAAAAGTTCCGAAGCCGCACCAACATAATAGAGATACAGAAACACCGTGGCCCCTTTCTTTGAGATAACTCTGCACTATTGCGCGCTGCAAATGCCACTTCCAGCTTAGCTGTGCAGAAGAAGAACAACAAGAAGAAGAAATATCTCGAAATATGTCCGTCAGGCCCCTTCCCTTGAGATAAATCTGCAAATATCTCGGAAACCAAGCGAGCTATGGCAAAATGTTTAGAGACCTTATTTGTAGAGAATTAAGTTTCCTACTTTTTATGTTCTACGATATTTTTTGATCAGATGCGTAGTTCTCGAGATATATCAAGATAATTAAAAGTTCCGAAGCCGCACCAAGATAATAGAGATACAGAAACACCGTGGCCCCTTTCTTTGAGATAACTCTGCACTATTGCGAGCTGCAAATGCCACTTCCAGCTTAGCTGTGCAGAAGAAGAACAACAAGAAGAAGAAATATCTGGAAATATGTCCGTCAGGCCCCTTCCCTTGAGATAATTCTGCAAATATCTCGGAAACGAAGCGAGCTACGGCAAAATGATAAGAGACCTTTTTTGTAGAAAATTAGGATTCCTACTTTTTATGTTCTATGATATTTTTTGAACAGATGCGTAGTTCTCGAGATATATCAAGATATTTAAAAGTTCCGAAGCCGCACCAACATAATAGAGATACAGAAACACCGTGGCCCCTTTCTTTGAGATAACTCTGCACTATTGCGCGCTGCAAATGCCACTTCCAGCTTAGCTGTGCAGAAGAAGAACAACAAGAAGAAGAAATATCTCGAAATATGTCCGTCAGGCCCCTTCCCTTGAGATAAATCTGCAAATATCTCGGAAACCAAGCGAGCTATGGCAAAATGTTTAGAGACCTTATTTGTAGAGAATTAAGTTTCCTACTTTTTATGTTCTACGATATTTTTTGATCAGATGCGTAGTTCTCGAGATATATCAAGATATTTAAAAGTTCCGAAGCCGCACCAACATAATAGAGATACAGAAACACCGTGGCCCCTTTCTTTGAGATAACTCTGCACTATTGCGAGCTGCAAATGCCACTTCCAGCTTAGCTGTGCAGAAGAAGGACAACAAGAAGAAGAAATATCTCGAAATATGTCCGTCAGGCCCCTTCCCTTGAGATAAATCTGCAAATATCTCGGAAACGAAGCAAGCTATGGCAAAATGTTAAGAGACCTTTTTTGTAGAGAATTATGTTTCCTACAATTTACGTTCTCTGATATTTTTTGATCAGAAGCGTAGTTTTCGAGATATATCGAGATATTTAAAAGTTCCGAAGCCGCACCAACATAATAGAGATACAGAAACACCGTGGCCCCTTTCTTTGAGATAACTCTGCACTATTGCGACCTGCAAATGCCACTTCCAGCTTAGCTGTGCAGAAGAGGAACAACAAGAAGAAGAAATATCTCGGAATATGTCCGTCAGGCCCCTTCCCTTGAGCTAAATCTGCAAATATCTCGGAAACGATGCCAGCTATGGGAAAATGTTAAGAGACCTTTTTTGTAGAGAATTAAGTTTCCTACTTTTTATGTTCTATGATATTTTTTGATCAGATGCGTAGTTCCCGAGATATATCAAGATATTTAAAAGCTCCGAAGCTGCACCAACATAATAGAGGTACAGAAACACCGTGGCCCCTTTCTTTGAGATAACTCTGCACTATTGCGAGCTGCAAATGCCACTTCCAGCTTAGCTGTGCAGAAGAAGAACAACAAGAATAAGAAATATTTCGAAATATGTCCGTCAGGCCCCTTCCCTTGAGATAAATCTGCAAATATCTCGGAAACGAAGCGAGCTACGGCAAAATGTTAAGAGACCTTTTTTGTAGAAAATTAGGTTTCCTATTTTTTATGTTCTATGATATTTTTTGATCAGATGCGTAGTTCTCGAGATATATCAAGATATTTAAAAGTTCCGAAGCCGCACCAACATAATAGAGATACAGAAACACCGTGGCCCCTTTCTTTGAGATAACTCTGCACTATTGCGAGCTGCAAATGCCACTTCCAGCTTAGCTGTGCAGAAGAAGAACAACAAGAATAAGAAATATTTCGAAATATGTCCGTCAGGCCCCTTCCCTTGAGATAAATCCGCAAATATCTCGGAAACGAAGCGAGCTATTGCAAAACGTTAAAAGACCTTTTGTGTAGAGAATTAAGTTTCCTACTTTTTATGTTCTATGATATTTTTTGATCAGATGCGTAGTTCTCGAGATATATCAAGATATTTAAAAGTTCCGAAGCCGCACCAACATAGTAGAGATACAGAAACACCGTGGCCCCTTTCTTTGCGATAACTCTGCACTATTGCGAGCTGCAAATGCCACTTCCAGCTTAGCTGTGCAGAAGAAGAACAACAAGAATAAGAAATATTTCGAAATATGTCCGTCAGGCCCCTTCCCTTGAGATAAATCTGCAAATATCTCGGAAACGAAGCGAGCTACGGCAAAATGTTAAGAGACCTTTTTTGTAGAAAATTAGGTTTCCTATTTTTTATGTTCTACGATATTTTTTGATCAGATGCGTAGTTCTCGAGATATATCAAGATATTTAAAAGTTCCGAAGCCGCACCAACATAATAGAGATACAGAAACACCGTGGCCCCTTTCTTTGCGATAACTCTGCACTATTGCGAGCTGCAAATGCCACTTCCAGCTTAGCTGTGCAGAAGAAGAACAACAAGAAGAAGAAATATCTGGAAATATGTCCGTCAGGCCCCTTCCCTTGAGATAAATCTGCAAATATCTCGGAAACGAAGCGAGCTACGGCAAAATGTTAAGAGACCTTTTTTGTAGAAAATTAGGATTCCTACTTTTTATGTTCTATGTTATTTTTTGAACAGATGCGTAGTTCTCGAGATATATCAAGATATTTAAAAGTTCCGAAGCCGCACCAACATAATAGAGATACAGAAACACCGTGGCCCCTTTCTTTGAGATAACTCTGCACTATTGCGCGCTGCAAATGCCACTTCCAGCTTAGCTGTGCAGAAGAAGAACAACAAGAAAAAGAAATATCTCGAAATATGTCCGTCAGGCCCCTTCCCTTGAGATAAATCTGCAAATATCTCGGAAACCAAGCGAGCTATGGCAAAATGTTTAGAGACCTTATTTGTAGAGAATTAAGTTTCCTACTTTTTATGTTCTACGATATTTTTTGATCAGATGCGTAGTTCTCGAGATATATCAAGATATTTAAAAGTTCCGAAGCCGCACCAACATAATAGAGATACAGAAACACCGTGGCCCCTTTCTTTGAGATAACTCTGCACTATTGCGAGCTGCAAATGCCACTTCCAGCTTAGCTGTGCAGAAGAAGGACAACAAGAAGAAGAAATATCTCGAAATATGTCCGTCAGGCCCCTTCCCTTGAGATAAATCTGCAAATATCTCGGAAACGAAGCAAGCTATGGCAAAATGTTAAGAGACCTTTTTTGTAGAGAATTATGTTTCCTACAATTTACGTTCTCTGATATTTTTTGATCAGAAGCGTAGTTTTCGAGATATATCGAGATATTTAAAAGTTCCGAAGCCGCACCAACATAATAGAGATACAGAAACACCGTGGCCCCTTTCTTTGAGATAACTCTGCACTATTGCGACCTGCAAATGCCACTTCCAGCTTAGCTGTGCAGAAGAGGAACAACAAGAAGAAGAAATATCTCGGAATATGTCCGTCAGGCCCCTTCCCTTGAGCTAAATCTGCAAATATCTCGGAAACGATGCCAGCTATGGGAAAATGTTAAGAGACCTTTTTTGTAGAGAATTAAGTTTCCTACTTTTTATGTTCTATGATATTTTTTGATCAGATGCGTAGTTCTCGAGATATATCAAGATATTTAAAAGCTCCGAAGCTGCACCAACATAATAGAGGTACAGAAACACCGTGGCCCCTTTCTTTGAGATAAATCTGCACTATTGCGAGCTGCAAATGCCACTTCCAGCTTAGCTGTGCAGAAGAAGAACAACAAGAATAAGAAATATTTCGAAATATGTCCGTCAGGCCCCTTCCCTTGAGATAAATCTGCAAATATCTCGGAAACGAAGCGAGCTACGGCAAAATGTTAAGAGACCTTTTTTGTAGAAAATTAGGTTTCCTATTTTTTATGTTCTATGATATTTTTTGATCAGATGCGTAGTTCTCGAGATATATCAAGATATTTAAAAGTTCCGAAGCCGCACCAACATAATAGAGATACAGAAACACCGTGGCCCCTTTCTTTGAGATAACTCTGCACTATTGCGAGCTGCAAATGCCACTTCCAGCTTAGCTGTGCAGAAGAAGAACAACAAGAATAAGAAATATTTCGAAATATGTCCGTCAGGCCCCTTCCCTTGAGATAAATCCGCAAATATCTCGGAAACGAAGCGAGCTATTGCAAAACGTTAAAAGACCTTTTGTGTAGAGAATTAAGTTTCCTACTTTTTATGTTCTATGATATTTTTTGATCAGATGCGTAGTTCTCGAGATATATCAAGATATTTAAAAGTTCCGAAGCCGCACCAACATAGTAGAGATACAGAAACACCGTGGCCCCTTTCTTTGCGATAACTCTGCACTATTGCGAGCTGCAAATGCCACTTCCAGCTTAGCTGTGCAGAAGAAGAACAACAAGAATAAGAAATATTTCGAAATATGTCCGTCAGGCCCCTTCCCTTGAGATAAATCTGCAAATATCTCGGAAACGAAGCGAGCTACGGCAAAATGTTAAGAGACCTTTTTTGTAGAAAATTAGGTTTCCTATTTTTTATGTTCTACGATATTTTTTGATCAGATGCGTAGTTCTCGAGATATATCAAGATATTTAAAAGTTCCGAAGCCGCACCAACATAATAGAGATACAGAAACACCGTGGCCCCTTTCTTTGCGATAACTCTGCACTATTGCGAGCTGCAAATGCCACTTCCAGCTTAGCTGTGCAGAAGAAGAACAACAAGAAGAAGAAATATCTGGAAATATGTCCGTCAGGCCCCTTCCCTTGAGATAAATCTGCAAATATCTCGGAAACGAAGCGAGCTACGGCAAAATGTTAAGAGACCTTTTTTGTAGAAAATTAGGATTCCTACTTTTTATGTTCTATGATATTTTTTGAACAGATGCGTAGTTCTCGAGATATATCAAGATATTTAAAAGTTCCGAAGCCGCACCAACATAATAGAGATACAGAAACACCGTGGCCCCTTTCTTTGAGATAACTCTCCACTATTGCGCGCTGCAAATGCCACTTCCAGCTTAGCTGTGCAGAAGAAGAACAACAAGAAAAAGAAATATCTCGAAATATGTCCGTCAGGCCCCTTCCCTTGAGATAAATCTGCAAATATCTCGGAAACGAAGCGAGCTATGGCAAAATGTTAAGAGACCTTTTTTGTAGAGAATTAAGTTTCCTACTTTCTATGTTCTATGATATTTTTTGATCAGATGCGTAGTTCTCGAGATATATCAAGATATTTAAAAGTTCCGAAGCCGCACCAACATAATAGAGATACAGAAACACCGTGGCCCCTTTCTTTGAGGTAACTCTGCACTATTGCGAGCTGCAAATGCCACTTCCAGCTTAGCTGTGCAGAAGAAGAACAACAAGAAGAAGAAATATCTCGAAATATGTCCGTCAGGCCCCTTCCCTTGAGATAAATCTGCAAATATCTCGGAAACCAAGCGAGCTATCGCAAAATGTTAAGAGACCTTATTTGTAGAGAATTAAGTTTCCTACTTTTTATGTTCTACGATATTTTTTGATCAGATGCGTAGTTCTCGAGATATATCAAGATATTTAAAAGTTCCGAAGCCGCACCAACATAATAGAGATACAGAAACACCGTGGCCCCTTTCTTTGAGATAACTCTGCACTATTGCGAGCTGCAAATGCCACTTCCAGCTTAGCTGTGCAGAAGAAGAACAACAAGAAGAAGAAATATCTGGAAATATGTCCGTCAGGCCCCTTCCCTTGAGATAAATCTGCAAATATCTCGGAAACGAAGCGAGCTACGGCAAAATGTTAAGAGACCTTTTTTGTAGAAAATTAGGATTCCTACTTTTTATGTTCTATGATATTTTTTGATCAGATGCGTAGTTCTCGAGATATATCCTGATATTTAAAAGTTCCGAAGCGGCACCAACATAATAGTGATACAGAAACACCGTGGCCCCTTTCTTTGAGGTAACTCTGCACTATTGCGAGCTGCAAATGCCACTTCCAGCTTAGCTGTGCAGAAGAAGAACAACAAGAAGAAGAAATATCTCGAAATATGTCCGTCATTCCCTTCCCTTGAGATAAATCTGCAAATATCTCGGAAACGAAGCGAGCTACGGCAAAATGTTAAGAGACCTTTTTTGTAGAAAATTAGGTTTCCTACTTTTTATGATCTATGATATTTTTTGATCAGATGCGTAGTTCTCGAGATATATCAAGATATTTAAAAGTTCCGAAGCCGCACCAACATAATAGAGATACAGAAACACCGTGGCCCCTTTCTTTGCGATAACTCTGCACTATTGCGAGCTGCAAATGCCACTTCCAGCTTAGCTGTGCAGAAGAAGAACAACAAGAAGAAGAAATATCTGGAAATATGTCCGTCAGGCCCCTTCCCTTGAGATAAATCTGCAAATATCTCGGAAACGAAGCGAGCTACGGCAAAATGTTAAGAGACCTTTTTTGTAGAAAATTAGGATTCCTACTTTTTATGTTCTATGATATTTTTTGAACAGATGCGTAGTTCTCGAGACATATCAAGATATTTAAAAGTTCCGAAGCCGCACCAACATAATAGAGATACAGAAACACCGTGGCCCCTTTCTTTGAGATAACTCTGCACTATTGCGCGCTGCAAATGCCACTTCCAGCTTAGCTGTGCAGAAGAAGAACAACAAGAAAAAGAAATATCTCGAAATATGTCCGTCAGGCCCCTTCCCTTGAGATAAATCTGCAAATATCTCGGAAACGAAGCGAGCTATGGCAAAATGTTAAGAGACCTTTTTTGTAGAGAATTAAGTTTCCTACTTTTTATGTTCTATGATATTTTTTGATCAGATGCGTAGTTCTCGAGATATATCAAGATATTTAAAAGTTCCGAAGCCGCACCAACATAATAGAGATACAGAAACACCGTGGCCCCTTTCTTTGAGGTAACTCTGCACTATTGCGAGCTGCAAATGCCACTTCCAGCTTAGCTGTGCAGAAGAAGAACAACAAGAAGAAGAAATATCTCGAAATATGTCCGTCAGGCCCCTTCCCTTGAGATAAATCTGCAAATATCTCGGAAACGAAGCGAGCTACGGCAAAATGTTAAGAGACCTTTTTTGTAGAAAATTAGGTTTGCTATTTTTTATGTTCTATGATATTTTTTGATCAGATGCGTAGTTCTCGAGATATATCAAGATATTTAAAAGTTCCGAAGCCGCACCAACATAATAGAGATACAGAAACACCGTGGCCCCTTTCTTTGCGATAACTCTGCACTATTGCGAGCTGCAAATGCCACTTCCAGCTTAGCTGTGCAGAAGAAGAACAACAAGAAGAAGAAATATCTGGAAATATGTCCGTCAGGCCCCTTCCCTTGAGATAAATCTGCAAATATCTCGGAAACGAAGCGAGCTACGGCAAAATGTTAAGAGACCTTTTTTGTAGAAAATTAGGATTCCTACTTTTTATGTTCTATGATATTTTTTGAACAGATGCGTAGTTCTCGAGATATATCAAGATATTTAAAAGTTCCGAAGCCGCACCAACATAATAGAGATACAGAAACACCGTGGCCCCTTTCTTTGAGATAACTCTGCACTATTGCGCGCTGCAAATGCCACTTCCAGCTTAGCTGTGCAGAAGAAGAACAACAAGAAAAAGAAATATCTCGAAATATGTCCGTCAGGCCCCTTCCCTTGAGATAAATCTGCAAATATCTCGGAAACGAAGCGAGCTATGGCAAAATGTTAAGAGACCTTTTTTGTAGAGAATTAAGTTTCCTACTTTCTATGTTCTATGATATTTTTTGATCAGATGCGTAGTTCTCGAGATATATCAAGATATTTAAAAGTTCCGAAGCCGCACCAACATAATAGAGATACAGAAACACCGTGGCCCCTTTCTTTGAGGTAACTCTGCACTATTGCGAGCTGCAAATGCCACTTCCAGCTTAGCTGTGCAGAAGAAGAACAGCAAGAAGAAGAAATATCTCGAAATATGTCCGTCAGGCCCCTTCCCTTGAGATAAATCTGCAAATATCTCGGAAACCAAGCGAGCTATCGCAAAATGTTAAGAGACCTTATTTGTAGAGAATTAAGTTTCCTACTTTTTATGTTCTACGATATTTTTTGATCAGATGCGTAGTTCTCGAGATATATCAAGATATTTAAAAGTTCCGAAGCCGCACCAACATAATAGAGATACAGAAACACCGTGGCCCCTTTCTTTGAGATAACTCTGCACTATTGCGAGCTGCAAATGCCACTTCCAGCTTAGCTGTGCAGAAGAAGAACAACAAGAAGAAGAAATATCTGGAAATATGTCCGTCAGGCCCCTTCCCTTGAGATAAATCTGCAAATATCTCGGAAACGAAGCGAGCTACGGCAAAATGTTAAGAGACCTTTTTTGTAGAAAATTACGTTTCCTACTTTTTATGATCTATGATATTTTTTGATCAGATGCGTAGTTCTCGAGATATATCAAGATATTTAAAAGTTCCGAAGCCGCACCAACATAATAGAGATACAGAAACACCGTGGCCCCTTTCTTTGCGATAACTCTGCACTATTGCGAGCTGCAAATGCCACTTCCAGCTTAGCTGTGCAGAAGAAGAACAACAAGAAGAAGAAATATCTGGAAATATGTCCGTCAGGCCCCTTCCCTTGAGATAAATCTGCAAATATCTCGGAAACGAAGCGAGCTACGGCAAAATGTTAAGAGACCTTTTTTGTAGAAAATTAGGATTCCTACTTTTTATGTTCTATGATATTTTTTGAACAGATGCGTAGTTCTCGAGATATATCAAGATATTTAAAAGTTCCGAAGCCGCACCAACATAATAGAGATACAGAAACACCGTGGCCCCTTTCTTTGAGATAACTCTGCACTATTGCGCGCTGCAAATGCCACTTCCAGCTTAGCTGTGCAGAAGAAGAACAACAAGAAGAAGAAATATCTCGAAATATGTCCGTCAGGCCCCTTCCCTTGAGATAAATCTGCAAATATCTCGGAAACCAAGCGAGCTATCGCAAAATGTTAAGAGACCTTATTTGTAGAGAATTAAGTTTCCTACTTTTTATGTTCTACGATATTTTTTGATCAGATGCGTAGTTCTCGAGATATATCAAGATATTTAAAAGTTCCGAAGCCGCACCAACATAATAGAGATACAGAAACACCGTGGCCCCTTTCTTTGAGATAACTCTGCACTATTGCGAGCTGCAAATGCCACTTCCAGCTTAGCTGTGCAGAAGAAGAACAACAAGAAGAAGAAATATCTGGAAATATGTCCGTCAGGCCCCTTCCCTTGAGATAAATCTGCAAATATCTCGGAAACGAAGCGAGCTACGGCAAAATGTTAAGAGACCTTTTTTGTAGAAAATTACGTTTCCTACTTTTTATGATCTATGATATTTTTTGATCAGATGCGTAGTTCTCGAGATATATCAAGATATTTAAAAGTTCCGAAGCCGCACCAACATAATAGAGATACAGAAACACCGTGGCCCCTTTCTTTGCGATAACTCTGCACTATTGCGAGCTGCAAATGCCACTTCCAGCTTAGCTGTGCAGAAGAAGAACAACAAGAAGAAGAAATATCTGGAAATATGTCCGTCAGGCCCCTTCCCTTGAGATAAATCTGCAAATATCTCGGAAACGAAGCGAGCTACGGCAAAATGTTAAGAGACCTTTTTTGTAGAAAATTAGGATTCCTACTTTTTATGTTCTATGATATTTTTTGAACAGATGCGTAGTTCTCGAGATATATCAAGATATTTAAAAGTTCCGAAGCCGCACCAACATAATAGAGATACAGAAACACCGTGGCCCCTTTCTTTGAGATAACTCTGCACTATTGCGCGCTGCAAATGCCACTTCCAGCTTAGCTGTGCAGAAGAAGAACAACAAGAAGAAGAAATATCTCGAAATATGTCCGTCAGGCCCCTTCCCTTGAGATAAATCTGCAAATATCTCGGAAACCAAGCGAGCTATCGCAAAATGTTAAGAGACCTTATTTGTAGAGAATTAAGTTTCCTACTTTTTATGTTCTACGATATTTTTTGATCAGATGCGTAGTTCTCGAGATATATCAAGATATTTAAAAGTTCCGAAGCCGCACCAACATAATAGAGATACAGAAACACCGTGGCCCCTTTCTTTGAGATAACTCTGCACTATTGCGAGCTGCAAATGCCACTTCCAGCTTAGCTGTGCAGAAGAAGAACAACAAGAAGAAGAAATATCTGGAAATATGTCCGTCAGGCCCCTTCCCTTGAGATAAATCTGCAAATATCTCGGAAACGAAGCGAGCTACGGCAAAATGTTAAGAGACCTTTTTTGTAGAAAATTACGTTTCCTACTTTTTATGATCTATGATATTTTTTGATCAGATGCGTAGTTCTCGAGATATATCAAGATATTTAAAAGTTCCGAAGCCGCACCAACATAATAGAGATACAGAAACACCGTGGCCCCTTTCTTTGCGATAACTCTGCACTATTGCGAGCTGCAAATGCCACTTCCAGCTTAGCTGTGCAGAAGAAGAACAACAAGAAGAAGAAATATCTGGAAATATGTCCGTCAGGCCCCTTCCCTTGAGATAAATCTGCAAATATCTCGGAAACGAAGCGAGCTACGGCAAAATGTTAAGAGACCTTTTTTGTAGAAAATTAGGATTCCTACTTTTTATGTTCTATGATATTTTTTGAACAGATGCGTAGTTCTCGAGACATATCAAGATATTTAAAAGTTCCGAAGCCGCACCAACATAATAGAGATACAGAAACACCGTGGCCCCTTTCTTTGAGATAACTCTGCACTATTGCGCGCTGCAAATGCCACTTCCAGCTTAGCTGTGCAGAAGAAGAACAACAAGAAAAAGAAATATCTCGAAATATGTCCGTCAGGCCCCTTCCCTTGAGATAAATCTGCAAATATCTCGGAAACGAAGCGAGCTATGGCAAAATGTTAAGAGACCTTTTTTGTAGAGAATTAAGTTTCCTACTTTTTATGTTCTATGATATTTTTTGATCAGATGCGTAGTTCTCGAGATATATCAAGATATTTAAAAGTTCCGAAGCCGCACCAACATAATAGAGATACAGAAACACCGTGGCCCCTTTCTTTGAGGTAACTCTGCACTATTGCGAGCTGCAAATGCCACTTCCAGCTTAGCTGTGCAGAAGAAGAACAACAAGAAGAAGAAATATCTCGAAATATGTCCGTCAGGCCCCTTCCCTTGAGATAAATCTGCAAATATCTCGGAAACGAAGCGAGCTACGGCAAAATGTTAAGAGACCTTTTTTGTAGAAAATTAGGTTTCCTATTTTTTATGTTCTATGATATTTTTTGATCAGATGCGTAGTTCTCGAGATATATCAAGATATTTAAAAGTTCCGAAGCCGCACCAACATAATAGAGATACAGAAACACCGTGGCCCCTTTCTTTGCGATAACTCTGCACTATTGCGAGCTGCAAATGCCACTTCCAGCTTAGCTGTGCAGAAGAAGAACAACAAGAAGAAGAAATATCTGGAAATATGTCCGTCAGGCCCCTTCCCTTGAGATAAATCTGCAAATATCTCGGAAACGAAGCGAGCTACGGCAAAATGTTAAGAGACCTTTTTTGTAGAAAATTAGGATTCCTACTTTTTATGTTCTATGATATTTTTTGAACAGATGCGTAGTTCTCGAGATATATCAAGATATTTAAAAGTTCCGAAGCCGCACCAACATAATAGAGATACAGAAACACCGTGGCCCCTTTCTTTGAGATAACTCTGCACTATTGCGCGCTGCAAATGCCACTTCCAGCTTAGCTGTGCAGAAGAAGAACAACAAGAAAAAGAAATATCTCGAAATATGTCCGTCAGGCCCCTTCCCTTGAGATAAATCTGCAAATATCTCGGAAACGAAGCGAGCTATGGCAAAATGTTAAGAGACCTTTTTTGTAGAGAATTAAGTTTCCTACTTTCTATGTTCTATGATATTTTTTGATCAGATGCGTAGTTCTCGAGATATATCAAGATATTTAAAAGTTCCGAAGCCGCACCAACATAATAGAGATACAGAAACACCGTGGCCCCTTTCTTTGAGGTAACTCTGCACTATTGCGAGCTGCAAATGCCACTTCCAGCTTAGCTGTGCAGAAGAAGAACAACAAGAAGAAGAAATATCTCGAAATATGTCCGTCAGGCCCCTTCCCTTGAGATAAATCTGCAAATATCTCGGAAACCAAGCGAGCTATCGCAAAATGTTAAGAGACCTTATTTGTAGAGAATTAAGTTTCCTACTTTTTATGTTCTACGATATTTTTTGATCAGATGCGTAGTTCTCGAGATATATCAAGATATTTAAAAGTTCCGAAGCCGCACCAACATAATAGAGATACAGAAACACCGTGGCCCCTTTCTTTGAGATAACTCTGCACTATTGCGAGCTGCAAATGCCACTTCCAGCTTAGCTGTGCAGAAGAAGAACAACAAGAAGAAGAAATATCTGGAAATATGTCCGTCAGGCCCCTTCCCTTGAGATAAATCTGCAAATATCTCGGAAACGAAGCGAGCTACGGCAAAATGTTAAGAGACCTTTTTTGTAGAAAATTACGTTTCCTACTTTTTATGATCTATGATATTTTTTGATCAGATGCGTAGTTCTCGAGATATATCAAGATATTTAAAAGTTCCCAAGCCGCACCAACATAATAGAGATACAGAAACACCGTGGCCCCTTTCTTTGCGATAACTCTGCACTATTGCGAGCTGCAAATGCCACTTCCAGCTTAGCTGTGCAGAAGAAGAACAACAAGAAGAAGAAATATCTGGAAATATGTCCGTCAGGCCCCTTCCCTTGAGATAAATCTGCAAATATCTCGGAAACGAAGCGAGCTACGGCAAAATGTTAAGAGACCTTTTTTGTAGAAAATTAGGATTCCTACTTTTTATGTTCTATGATATTTTTTGAACAGATGCGTAGTTCTCGAGATATATCAAGATATTTAAAAGTTCCGAAGCCGCACCAACATAATAGAGATACAGAAACACCGTGGCCCCTTTCTTTGAGATAACTCTGGACTATTGCGCGCTGCAAATGCCACTTCCAGCTTAGCTGTGCAGAAGAAGAACAACAAGAAGAAGAAATATCTCGAAATATGTCCGTCAGGCCCCTTCCCTTGAGATAAATCTGCAAATATCTCGGAAACCAAGCGAGCTATCGCAAAATGTTAAGAGACCTTATTTGTAGAGAATTAAGTTTCCTACTTTTTATGTTCTACGATATTTTTTGATCAGATGCGTAGTTCTCGAGATATATCAAGATATTTAAAAGTTCCGAAGCCGCACCAACATAATAGAGATACAGAAACACCGTGGCCCCTTTCTTTGAGATAACTCTGCACTATTGCGCGCTGCAAATGCCACTTCCAGCTTAGCTGTGCAGAAGAAGAACAACAAGAAAAAGAAATATCTCGAAATATGTCCGTCAGGCCCCTTCCCTTGAGATAAATCTGCAAATATCTCGGAAACGAAGCGAGCTATGGCAAAATGTTAAGAGACCTTTTTTGTAGAGAATTAAGTTTCCTACTTTTTATGTTCTATGATATTTTTTGATCAGATGCGTAGTTCTCGAGATATATCAAGATATTTAAAAGTTCCGAAGCCGCACCAACATAATAGAGATACAGAAACACCGTGGCCCCTTTCTTTGAGGTAACTCTGCACTATTGCGAGCTGCAAATGCCACTTCCAGCTTAGCTGTGCAGAAGAAGAACAACAAGAAGAAGAAATATCTCGAAATATGTCCGTCAGGCCCCTTCCCTTGAGATAAATCTGCAAATATCTCGGAAACGAAGCGAGCTATGGCAAAATGTTAAGAGACCTTTTTTGTAGAAAATTAGGTTTCCTACTTTTTATGTTCTATGATATTTTTTGATCAGATGCGTAGTTCTCGAGATACATCAAGATATTTAAAAGTTCCGAAGCCGCACCAACATAATAGAGATACAGAAACACCGTGGCCCCTTTCTTTGCGATAACTCTGCACTATTGCGAGCTGCAAATGCCACTTCCAGCTTAGCTGTGCAGAAGAAGAACAACAAGAAGAAGAAATATCTCGAAATATGTCCGTCAGGCCCCTTCCCTTGAGATAAATCTGCAAATATCTCGGAAACGAAGCGAGCTATGGCAAAATGTTGAGAGACCTTTTTTGTAGAGAATTAAGTTTCCTACTTTTTATGTTCTATGATATTTTTCGATCAGAGGCGTAGTTCTCGAGATATATCAAGATATTTAAAAGTTCCGAAGCCGCACCAACATAATAGATACAGAAACACCGTGGCCCCTCTCTTTGAGATAACTCTGCACTATTGCGCGCTGCAAATGCCACTTCCAGCTTAGCTGTGCAGAAGAAGAACAACAAGAAGAAGAAATATCTCGAAATATGTCCGTCAGGCCCCTTCCCTTGAGATAAATCTGCAAATATCTCGGAAACGAAGCGAGCTATGGCAAAATGTTAAGAGACCTTTTTTGTAGAAAATTAGGTTTCCTACTTTTTATGTTCTATGATATTTTTTGATCAGATGCGTAGTTCTCGAGATATATCAAGATATTTGAAAGTTCCGAAGCCGCACCAACATAATAGAGATACAGAAACACCGTGGCCCCTTTCTTTGAGATAACTCTGCACTATTGCGAGCGGCAAATGCCACTTCCAGCTTAGCTGTGCAGAAGAAGAACAACAAGAAGAAGAAGTATCTGGAAATATGTCCGTCAGGCCCCTTCCCTTGAGATAAATATGCAAATATCTCGGAAACGAAGCGAGCTATGGCAAAATGTTAAGCGACCTTTTTTGTAGAGAATTAAGTTTCCTACTTTTTATGTTCTATGATATTTTTTGATCAGATGCGTAGTTCTCGAGATATATCAAGATATTTAAAAGTTCCGAAGCCGCACCAACATAATAGAGATACAGAAACACCGTGGCCCCTTTCTTTGAGATAACTCTGCACTATTGCGAGCTGCAAATGCCACTTCCAGCTTAGCTGTGCAGAAGAAGAACAACAAGAAGAAGAAATATCTCGAAATATGTCCGTCAGGCCCCTTCCCTTGAGATATATCTGCAAATATCTCGGAAACGAAGAGAGCTACGGCAAAATGTTAAGAGATCTTTTTTGTAGAGAATTAAGTTTCCTACTTTTCATGTTCTATGATATTTTTTGCTCAGATGCGTAGTTCTCGAGATATATCAAGATATTCAAAAGTTCCGAAGCCGCACCAACATAATAGAGATACAGAAACACCGTGGCCCCTATCTTTGAGATAACTCTGCACTATTGCGAGCTGTAAATGCCACTTCCAGCTTAGCTGTGCAGAAGAAGAACAACAAGAAGAAGAAATATCTCGAAATATGTCCGTCAGGCCCCTTCCCTTGAGATAAATCTGCAAATATCTCGGAAACGAAGCGAGCTATGGCAAAATGTTAAGAGACCTCTTTTGTAGAGAATTAAGTTTCCTACTTTTTATGTTCTATGATATTTTTCGATCAGATGCGTAGTTCTCGAGATATATCAAGATATTTAAAAGTTCCGAAGCCGCACCAACATAATAGAGATACAGAAACACCGTGGCCCCTTTCTTTGAGATAACTCTGCACTATTGCGAGCTGCAAATGCCACTTCCAGCTTAGCTGTGCAGAAGAAGAACAACAAGAAGAAGAAATATGTGGAAATATGTCCGTCAGGCCCCTTCCCTTGAGGTAAATCTGCAAATATCTCGGAAACGAAGAGAGCTATGGCAAAATGTTCGGAGACCTTTTTTGTAGAGAATTAAGTTTCCTACTTTTCATGTTCTATGATATTTTTTGATCAGATGCGTAGTTCTCGAGATATATCAAGATATTTAAAAGTTCCGAAGCCGCACCAACATAATAGAGATACAGAAACACCGTGGCCCCTTTCTTTGAGATAACTCTGCACTATTGCGAGCTGTAAATGCCACTTCCAGCTTAGCTGTGCAGAAGAAGAACAACAAGAAGAAGAAATGTCTCGAAATATGTCCGTCAGGCCCCTTCCCTTGAGATATATCTGCAAATATCTCGGAAACGAAGCGAGCTATGGCAAAATGTTAAGAGACCTTTTTTGTAGAGAATTAAGTTTCCTACTTTTTATGTTCTATGATATTTTTTGATCGGATGCGTAGTTCTCGAGATATATCAAGATATTTAAAAGTTCCGAAGCCGCACCAACATAATAGAGATACAGAAACACCGTGGCCCCTGTCTTTGAGATAACTCTGCACTATTGCGAACTGCAAATGCCACTTCCAGCTTAGCTGTGCAGAAGAAGAACAACAAAAAGAAGAAATATCTCGAAATATGTCCGTCTGGCCCCTTCCCTTGAGATAAATCTGCAAATATCTCGGAAACAAAGCGAGCTATGGCAAAATGTTAAGAGACCTTTTTTGTAGAAAATTAGGATTCCTACTTTTTATGTTCTATGATATTTTTTGATCAGATGCGTAGTTCTCGAGATATATCAAGATATTTGAAAGTTCCGAAGCCGCACCAACATAATAGAGATACAGAAACACCGTGGCCCCTTTCTTTGAGATAACTCTGCACTATTGCGAGCTGCAAATGCCACTTCCAGCTTAGCTGTGCAGAAGAAGAACAACAAGAAGAAGAAATATCTCGAAATATGTCCGTCAGGCCCCTTCCCTTGAGATAAATATGCAAATATCTCGGAAACGAAGCGAGCTATGGCAAAATGTTAAGCGACCTTTTTTGTAGAGAATTAAGTTTCCTACTTTTTATGTTCTATGATATTTTTTGATCAGATGCGTAGTTCTCGAGATATATCAAGATATTTAAAAGTTCCGAAGCCGCACCAACATAATAGAGATACAGAAACACCGTGGCCCCTTTCTTTGAGATAACTCTGCACTATTGCGAGCTGCAAATGCCACTTCCAGCTTAGCTGTGCAGAAGAAGAACAACAAGAAGAAGAAATATCTCGAAATATGTCCGTCAGGCCCCTTCCCTTGAGATATATCTGCAAATATCTCGGAAACGAAGAGAGCTACGGCAAAATGTTAAGAGATCTTTTTTGTAGAGAATTAAGTTTCCTACTTTTCATGTTCTATGATATTTTTTGCTCAGATGCGTAGTTCTCGAGATATATCAAGATATTTAAAAGTTCCGAAGCCGCATCAACATAATAGAGATACAGAAACACCGTGGCCCCTTTCTTTGAGATAACTCTGCACTATTGCGAGCTGTAAATGCCACTTCCAGCTTAGCTGTGCAGAAGAAGAACAACAAGAAGAAGAAATATCTCGAAATATGTCCGTCAGGCCCCTTCCCTTGAGATAAATCTGCAAATATCTCGGAAACGAAGCGAGCTATGGCAAAATGTTAAGAGACCTCTTTTGTAGAGAATTAAGTTTCCTACTTTTTATGTTCTATGATATTTTTCGATCAGATGCGTAGTTCTCGAGATATATCAAGATATTTAAAAGTTCCGAAGCCGCACCAACATAATAGAGATACAGAAACACCGTGGCCCCTTTCTTTGAGATAACTCTGCACTAGTGCGAGCCGCAAATGCCGCTTCCAGCTTAGCTGTGCAGAAGAAGAACAACAAGAAGAAGAAATATCTCGAAATATGTCCGTCAGGCCCCTTCCCTCGAGATAAATCTGCAAATATCTCGGAAACGAAGCGAGCTATGGCAAAATGTTAAGAGACCTTTTTTGTAGAGAATTAAGTTTCCTACTTTTTATGTTCTATGATATTTTTTGATCAGATGCGTAGTTCTCGAGATATATCAAGATATTTAAAAGTTCCGAAGCCGCACCAACATAATAGAGATACAGAAACACCGTGGCCCCTTTCTTTGAGATAACTCTGCACTATTGCGAGCTGCAAATGCCACTTCCAGCTTAGCTGTGCAGAAGAAGAACAACAAGAAGAAGAAATATCTCGAAATATGTCCGTCAGGCCCCTTCCCTTGAGATATATCTGCAAATATCTCGGAAACGAAGAGAGCTACGGCAAAATGTTAAGAGATCTTTTTTGTAGAGAATTAAGTTTCCTACTTTTCATGTTCTATGATATTTTTTGCTCAGATGCGTAGTTCTCGAGATATATCAAGATATTCAAAAGTTCCGAAGCCGCACCAACATAATAGAGATACAGAAACACCGTGGCCCCTATCTTTGAGATAACTCTGCACTATTGCGAGCTGTAAATGCCACTTCCAGCTTAGCTGTGCAGAAGAAGAACAACAAGAAGAAGAAATATCTCGAAATATGTCCGTCAGGCCCCTTCCCTTGAGATAAATCTGCAAATATCTCGGAAACGAAGCGAGCTATGGCAAAATGTTAAGAGACCTCTTTTGTAGAGAATTAAGTTTCCTACTTTTTATGTTCTATGATATTTTTCGATCAGATGCGTAGTTCTCGAGATATATCAAGATATTTAAAAGTTCCGAAGCCGCACCAACATAATAGAGATACAGAAACACCGTGGCCCCTTTCTTTGAGATAACTCTGCACTATTGCGAGCTGCAAATGCCACTTCCAGCTTAGCTGTGCAGAAGAAGAACAACAAGAAGAAGAAATATGTGGAAATATGTCCGTCAGGCCCCTTCCCTTGAGATAAATCTGCAAATATCTCGGAAACGAAGAGAGCTATGGCAAAATGTTCGGAGACCTTTTTTGTAGAGAATTAAGTTTCCTACTTTTCATGTTCTATGATATTTTTTGATCAGATGCGTAGTTCTCGAGATATATCAAGATATTTAAAAGTTCCGAAGCCGCACCAACATAATAGAGATACAGAAACACCGTGGCCCCTTTCTTTGAGATAACTCTGCACTATTGCGAGCTGTAAATGCCACTTCCAGCTTAGCTGTGCAGAAGAAGAACAACAAGAAGAAGAAATGTCTCGAAATATGTCCGTCAGGCCCCTTCCCTTGAGATATATCTGCAAATATCTCGGAAACGAAGCGAGCTATGGCAAAATGTTAAGAGACCTTTTTTGTAGAGAATTAAGTTTCCTACTTTTTATGTTCTATGATATTTTTTGATCGGATGCGTAGTTCTCGAGATATATCAAGATATTTAAAAGTTCCGAAGCCGCACCAACATAATAGAGATACAGAAACACCGTGGCCCCTGTCTTTGAGATAACTCTGCACTATTGCGAACTGCAAATGCCACTTCCAGCTTAGCTGTGCAGAAGAAGAACAACAAAAAGAAGAAATATCTCGAAATATGTCCGTCTGGCCCCTTCCCTTGAGATAAATCTGCAAATATCTCGGAAACAAAGCGAGCTATGGCAAAATGTTAAGAGACCTTTTTTGTAGAAAATTAGGATTCCTACTTTTTATGTTCTATGATATTTTTTGATCAGATGCGTAGTTCTCGAGATATATCAAGATATTTGAAAGTTCCGAAGCCGCACCAACATAATAGAGATACAGAAACACCGTGGCCCCTTTCTTTGAGATAACTCTGCACTATTGCGAGCTGCAAATGCCACTTCCAGCTTAGCTGTGCAGAAGAAGAACAACAAGAAGAAGAAATATCTCGAAATATGTCCGTCAGGCCCCTTCCCTTGAGATAAATATGCAAATATCTCGGAAACGAAGCGAGCTATGGCAAAATGTTAAGCGACCTTTTTTGTAGAGAATTAAGTTTCCTACTTTTTATGTTCTATGATATTTTTTGATCAGATGCGTAGTTCTCGAGATATATCAAGATATTTAAAAGTTCCGAAGCCGCACCAACATAATAGAGATACAGAAACACCGTGGCCCCTTTCTTTGAGATAACTCTGCACTATTGCGAGCTGCAAATGCCACTTCCAGCTTAGCTGTGCAGAAGAAGAACAACAAGAAGAAGAAATATCTCGAAATATGTCCGTCAGGCCCCTTCCCTTGAGATATATCTGCAAATATCTCGGAAACGAAGAGAGCTACGGCAAAATGTTAAGAGATCTTTTTTGTAGAGAATTAAGTTTCCTACTTTTCATGTTCTATGATATTTTTTGCTCAGATGCGTAGTTCTCGAGATATATCAAGATATTTAAAAGTTCCGAAGCCGCATCAACATAATAGAGATACAGAAACACCGTGGCCCCTTTCTTTGAGATAACTCTGCACTATTGCGAGCTGTAAATGCCACTTCCAGCTTAGCTGTGCAGAAGAAGTACAACAAGAAGAAGAAATATCTCGAAATATGTCCGTCAGGCCCCTTCCCTTGAGATAAATCTGCAAATATCTCGGAAACGAAGCGAGCTATGGCAAAATGTTAAGAGACCTCTTTTGTAGAGAATTAAGTTTCCTACTTTTTATGTTCTATGATATTTTTCGATCAGATGCGTAGTTCTCGAGATATATCAAGATATTTAAAAGTTCCGAAGCCGCACCAACATAATAGAGATACAGAAACACCGTGGCCCCTTTCTTTGAGATAACTCTGCACTAGTGCGAGCCGCAAATGCCGCTTCCAGCTTAGCTGTGCAGAAGAAGAACAACAAGAAGAAGAAATATCTCGAAATATGTCCGTCAGGCCCCTTCCCTCGAGATAAATCTGCAAATATCTCGGAAACGAAGCGAGCTATGGCAAAAGGTTAAGAGACCTTTTTTGTAGAGAATTAAGTTTCCTACTTTTTATGTTCTATGATATTTTTTGATCAGATGCGTAGTTCTCGAGATATATCAAGATATTTAAAAGTTCCGAAGCCGCACCAACATAATAGAGATACAGAAACACCGTGGCCCCTTTCTTTGAGATAACTCTGCACTATTGCGAGCTGCAAATGCCACTTCCAGCTTAGCTGTGCAGAAGAAGAACAACAAGAAGAAGAAATATGTGGAAATATGTCCGTCAGGCCCCTTCCCTTGAGATAAATCTGCAAATATCTCGGAAACGAAGCGAGCTACGGCAAAATGTTAAGAGACCTTTTTTGTAGAGAATTATGTTTCCTACAATTTATGTTCTATGATATTTTTTGATCAGAAGCGTAGTTTTCGAGATATATCGAGATATTTAAAAGATCCGAAGCCGCACCAACATAATAGAGATACAGAAACACCGTGGCCCCTTTCTTTGAGATAACTCTGCACCAGTGCGAGCCGCAAATGCCGCTTCCAGCTTAGCTGTGCAGAAGAAGAACAACAAGAAGAAGAAATATCTCGAAATATGTCCGTCAGGCCCCTTCCCTCGAGATAAATCTGCAAATATCTCGGAAACGAAGCGAGCTATGGCAAAATGTTAAGAGACCTTTTTCGTAGAGAATTAAGTTTCCTACTTTTTATGTTCTATGATATTTTTTGATCAGATGCGTAGTTCTCGAGATATATCAATATATTTAAAAGTTCCGAAGCCGCACCAACATAATAGAGATACAGAAACACGTGGCCCCTTTCTTTGAGATAACTCTGCACTATTGCCAGCTGCAAATGCCACTTCCAGCTTAGCTGTGCAGAAGAAGAACAACAAGAAGAAGAAATATCTCGAAATATGTCCGTCAGGCCCCTTCCCTTGAGATAAATCTGCAAATATCTCGGAAACGAAGAGAGCTATGGCAAAATGTTCGGAGACCTTTTTTGTAGAGAATTAAGTTTCCTACTTTTCATGTTCTATGATATTTTTTGATCAGATGCGTAGTTCTCGAGATATATCAAGATATTTAAAAGTTCCGAAGCCGCACCAACATAATAGAGATACAGAAACACCGTGGCCCCTTTCTTTGAGATAACTCTGCACTATTGCGAGCTGTAAATGCCACTTCCAGCTTAGCTGTGCAGAAGAAGAACAACAAGAAGAAGAAATATCTCGAAATATGTCCGTCAGGCCCCTTCCCTTGAGATATATCTGCAAATATCTCGGAAACGAAGCGAGCTATGGCAAAATGTTAAGAGACCTTTTTTGTAGAGAATTAAGTTTCCTACTTTTTATGTTCTATGATATTTTTTGATCGGATGCGTAGTTCTCGAGATATATCAAGATATTTAAAAGTTCCGAAGCCGCACCAACATAATAGAGATACAGAAACACCGTGGCCCCTGTCTTTGAGATAACTCTGCACTATTGCGAACTGCAAATGCCACTTCCAGCTTAGCTGTGCAGAAGAAGAACAACAAAAAGAAGAAATATCTCGAAATATGTCCGTCTGGCCCCTTCCCTTGAGATAAATCTGCAAATATCTCGGAAACAAAGCGAGCTATGGCAAAATGTTAAGAGACCTTTTTTGTAGAAAATTAGGATTCCTACTTTTTATGTTCTATGATATTTTTTGATCAGATGCGTAGTTCTCGAGATATATCAAGATATTTGAAAGTTCCGAAGCCGCACCAACATAATAGAGATACAGAAACACCGTGGCCCCTTTCTTTGAGATAACTCTGCACTATTGCGAGCTGCAAATGCCACTTCCAGCTTAGCTGTGCAGAAGAAGAACAACAAGAAGAAGAAATATCTCGAAATATGTCCGTCAGGCCCCTTCCCTTGAGATAAATATGCAAATATCTCGGAAACGAAGCGAGCTATGGCAAAATGTTAAGCGACCTTTTTTGTAGAGAATTAAGTTTCCTACTTTTTATGTTCTATGATATTTTTTGATCAGATGCGTAGTTCTCGAGATATATCAAGATATTTAAAAGTTCCGAAGCCGCACCAACATAATAGAGATACAGAAACACCGTGGCCCCTTTCTTTGAGATAACTCTGCACTATTGCGAGCTGCAAATGCCACTTCCAGCTTAGCTGTGCAGAAGAAGAACAACAAGAAGAAGAAATATCTCGAAATATGTCCGTCAGGCCCCTTCCCTTGAGATATATCTGCAAATATCTCGGAAACGAAGAGAGCTACGGCAAAATGTTAAGAGATCTTTTTTGTAGAGAATTAAGTTTCCTACTTTTCATGTTCTATGATATTTTTTGCTCAGATGCGTAGTTCTCGAGATATATCAAGATATTTAAAAGTTCCGAAGCCGCACCAACATAATAGAGATACAGAAACACCGTGGCCCCTGTCTTTGAGATAACTCTGCACTATTGCGAACTGCAAATGCCACTTCCAGCTTAGCTGTGCAGAAGAAGAACAACAAAAAGAAGAAATATCTCGAAATATGTCCGTCTGGCCCCTTCCCTTGAGATAAATCTGCAAATATCTCGGAAACAAAGCGAGCTATGGCAAAATGTTAAGAGACCTTTTTTGTAGAAAATTAGGATTCCTACTTTTTATGTTCTATGATATTTTTTGATCAGATGCGTAGTTCTCGAGATATATCAAGATATTTGAAAGTTCCGAAGCCGCACCAACATAATAGAGATACAGAAACACCGTGGCCCCTTTCTTTGAGATAACTCTGCACTATTGCGAGCTGCAAATGCCACTTCCAGCTTAGCTGTGCAGAAGAAGAACAACAAGAAGAAGAAATATCTCGAAATATGTCCGTCAGGCCCCTTCCCTTGAGATAAATATGCAAATAT
The DNA here is from genome assembly GCF_051020975.1 of Osmia lignaria lignaria. Taxonomy (NCBI): domain Eukaryota; kingdom Metazoa; phylum Arthropoda; class Insecta; order Hymenoptera; family Megachilidae; genus Osmia; species Osmia lignaria. The sequence continues at coordinate 1,909,940 of NW_027478170.1, read as the reverse complement.
CTCGGAAACGAAGCGAGCTATGGCAAAATGTTAAGCGACCTTTTTTGTAGAGAATTAAGTTTCCTACTTTTTATGTTCTATGATATTTTTTGATCAGATGCGTAGTTCTCGAGATATATCAAGATATTTAAAAGTTCCGAAGCCGCACCAACATAATAGAGATACAGAAACACCGTGGCCCCTTTCTTTGAGATAACTCTGCACTATTGCGAGCTGCAAATGCCACTTCCAGCTTAGCTGTGCAGAAGAAGAACAACAAGAAGAAGAAATATGTGGAAATATGTCCGTCAGGCCCCTTCCCTTGAGATAAATCTGCAAATATCTCGGAAACGAAGCGAGCTACGGCAAAATGTTAAGAGACCTTTTTTGTAGAGAATTATGTTTCCTACAATTTATGTTCTATGATATTTTTTGATCAGAAGCGTAGTTTTCGAGATATATCGAGATATTTAAAAGATCCGAAGCCGCACCAACATAATAGAGATACAGAAACACCGTGGCCCCTTTCTTTGAGATAACTCTGCACCAGTGCGAGCCGCAAATGCCGCTTCCAGCTTAGCTGTGCAGAAGAAGAACAACAAGAAGAAGAAATATCTCGAAATATGTCCGTCAGGCCCCTTCCCTCGAGATAAATCTGCAAATATCTCGGAAACGAAGCGAGCTATGGCAAAATGTTAAGAGACCTTTTTTCTAGAGAATTAAGTTTCCTACTTTTTATGTTCTATGATATTTTTTGATCAGATGCGTAGTTCTCGAGATATATCAATATATTTAAAAGTTCCGAAGCCGCACCAACATAATAGAGATACAGAAACACGTGGCCCCTTTCTTTGAGATAACTCTGCACTATTGCCAGCTGCAAATGCCACTTCCAGCTTAGCTGTGCAGAAGAAGAACAACAAGAAGAAGAAATATCTCGAAATATGTCCGTCAGGCCCCTTCCCTTGAGATAAATCTGCAAATATCTCGGAAACGAAGAGAGCTATGGCAAAATGTTCGGAGACCTTTTTTGTAGAGAATTAAGTTTCCTACTTTTCATGTTCTATGATATTTTTTGATCAGATGCGTAGTTCTCGAGATATATCAAGATATTTAAAAGTTCCGAAGCCGCACCAACATAATAGAGATACAGAAACACGTGGCCCCTTTCTTTGAGATAACTCTGCACTATTGCCAGCTGCAAATGCCACTTCCAGCTTAGCTGTGCAGAAGAAGAACAACAAGAAGAAGAAATATCTCGAAATATGTCCGTCAGGCCCCTTCCCTTGAGATAAATCTGCAAATATCTCGGAAACGAAGAGAGCTATGGCAAAATGTTCGGAGACCTTTTTTGTAGAGAATTAAGTTTCCTACTTTTCATGTTCTATGATATTTTTTGATCAGATGCGTAGTTCTCGAGATATATCAAGATATTTAAAAGTTCCGAAGCCGCACCAACATAATAGAGATACAGAAACACCGTGGCCCCTTTCTTTGAGATAACTCTGCACTATTGCGAGCTGTAAATGCCACTTCCAGCTTAGCTGTGCAGAAGAAGAACAACAAGAAGAAGAAATATCTCGAAATATGTCCGTCAGGCCCCTTCCCTTGAGATATATCTGCAAATATCTCGGAAACGAAGCGAGCTATGGCAAAATGTTAAGAGACCTTTTTTGTAGAGAATTAAGTTTCCTACTTTTTATGTTCTATGATATTTTTTGATCGGATGCGTAGTTCTCGAGATATATCAAGATATTTAAAAGTTCCGAAGCCGCACCAACATAATAGAGATACAGAAACACCGTGGCCCCTGTCTTTGAGATAACTCTGCACTATTGCGAACTGCAAATGCCACTTCCAGCTTAGCTGTGCAGAAGAAGAACAACAAAAAGAAGAAATATCTCGAAATATGTCCGTCTGGCCCCTTCCCTTGAGATAAATCTGCAAATATCTCGGAAACAAAGCGAGCTATGGCAAAATGTTAAGAGACCTTTTTTGTAGAAAATTAGGATTCCTACTTTTTATGTTCTATGATATTTTTTGATCAGATGCGTAGTTCTCGAGATATATCAAGATATTTGAAAGTTCCGAAGCCGCACCAACATAATAGAGATACAGAAACACCGTGGCCCCTTTCTTTGAGATAACTCTGCACTATTGCGAGCTGCAAATGCCACTTCCAGCTTAGCTGTGCAGAAGAAGAACAACAAGAAGAAGAAATATCTCGAAATATGTCCGTCAGGCCCCTTCCCTTGAGATAAATATGCAAATATCTCGGAAACGAAGCGAGCTATGGCAAAATGTTAAGCGACCTTTTTTGTAGAGAATTAAGTTTCCTACTTTTTATGTTCTATGATATTTTTTGATCAGATGCGTAGTTCTCGAGATATATCAAGATATTTAAAAGTTCCGAAGCCGCACCAACATAATAGAGATACAGAAACACCGTGGCCCCTTTCTTTGAGATAACTCTGCACTATTGCGAGCTGCAAATGCCACTTCCAGCTTAGCTGTGCAGAAGAAGAACAACAAGAAGAAGAAATATCTCGAAATATGTCCGTCAGGCCCCTTCCCTTGAGATATATCTGCAAATATCTCGGAAACGAAGAGAGCTACGGCAAAATGTTAAGAGATCTTTTTTGTAGAGAATTAAGTTTCCTACTTTTCATGTTCTATGATATTTTTTGCTCAGATGCGTAGTTCTCGAGATATATCAAGATATTTAAAAGTTCCGAAGCCGCACCAACATAATAGAGATACAGAAACACCGTGGCCCCTTTCTTTGAGATAACTCTGCACTATTGCGAGCTGTAAATGCCACTTCCAGCTTAGCTGTGCAGAAGAAGAACAACAAGAAGAAGAAATATCTCGAAATATGTCCGTCAGGCCCCTTCCCTTGAGATAAATCTGCAAATATCTCGGAAACGAAGCGAGCTATGGCAAAATGTTAAGAGACCTCTTTTGTAGAGAATTAAGTTTCCTACTTTTTATGTTCTATGATATTTTTCGATCAGATGCGTAGTTCTCGAGATATATCAAGATATTTAAAAGTTCCGAAGCCGCACCAACATAATAGAGATACAGAAACACCGTGGCCCCTTTCTTTGAGATAACTCTGCACTATTGCGAGCTGCAAATGCCACTTCCAGCTTAGCTGTGCAGAAGAAGAACAACAAGAAGAAGAAATATGTGGAAATATGTCCGTCAGGCCCCTTCCCTTGAGATAAATCTGCAAATATCTCGGAAACGAAGCGAGCTACGGCAAAATGTTAAGAGACCTTTTTTGTAGAGAATTATGTTTCGTACAATTTATGTTCTATGATATTTTTTGATCAGAAACGTAGTTTTCGAGATATATCGAGATATTTAAAAGATCCGAAGCCGCACCAACATAATAGAGATACAGAAACACGTGGCCCCTTTCTTTGAGATAACTCTGCACTATTGCGAGCTGCAAATGCCACTTCCAGCTTAGCTGTGCAGAAGAAGAACAACAAGAAGAAGAAATATCTCGAAATATGTCCGTCTGGCCCCTTCCCTTGAGATAAATCTGCAAATATCTCGGAAACGAAGAGAGCTATGGCAAAATGTTCGGAGACCTTTTTTGTAGAGAATTAAGTTTCCTACTTTTCATGTTCTATGATATTTTTTGATCAGATGCGTAGTTCTCGAGATATATCAAGATATTTAAAAGTTCCGAAGCCGCACCAACATAATAGAGATACAGAAACACCGTGGCCCCTTTCTTTGAGATAACTCTGCACTATTGCGAGCTGTAAATGCCACTTCCAGCTTAGCTGTGCAGAAGAAGAACAACAAGAAGAAGAAATATCTCGAAATATGTCCGTCAGGCCCCTTCCCTTGAGATATATCTGCAAATATCTCGGAAACGAAGCGAGCTATGGCAAAATGTTAAGAGACCTTTTTTGTAGAGAATTAAGTTTCCTACTTTTTATGTTCTATGATATTTTTTGATCGGATGCGTAGTTCTCGAGATATATCAAGATATTTAAAAGTTCCGAAGCCGCACCAACATAATAGAGATACAGAAACACCGTGGCCCCTTTCTTTGAGATAACTCTGCACTATTGCAAGCTGCAAATGCCACTTCCAGCTTAGCTGTGCAGAAGAAGAACAACAAGAAGAAGAAATATCTGGAAATATGTCCGTCAGGCCCCTTCCCTTGAGATATATCTGCAAATATCTCGGAAACGAAGCGAGCTACGGCAAAATGTTAAGAGACCTTTTTTGTAGAGAATTATGTTCCCTACAATTTATGTTCTATGATATTTTTTGATCAGAAGCGTAGTTTTCGAGATATATCGAGATATTTAAAAGATCCGAAGCCGCACCAACATAATAGAGATACAGAAACACCGTGGCCCCTTTCTTTGAGATAACTCTGCACTAGTGCGAGCCGCAAATGCCGCTTCCAGCTTAGCTGTGCAGAAGAAGAACAACAAGAAGAAGAAATATCTCGAAATATGTCCGTCAGGCCCCTTCCCTCGAGATAAATCTGCAAATATCTCGGAAACAAAGCTAGCTACGGCAAAATGTTAAGAGACCTTTTTTGTAGAAAATTAGGATTCCTACTTTTTATGTTCTATGATATTTTTTGATCAGATGCGTAGTTCTCGAGATATATCAAGATATTTGAAAGTTCCGAAGCCGCACCAACATAATAGAGATACAGAAACACCGTGGCCCCTTTCTTTGAGATAACTCTGCACTATTGCGAGCTGCAAATCCCACTTCCAGCTTAGCTGTGCAGAAGAAGAACAACAAAAAGAAGAAATATCTCGAAATATGTCCGTCAGGCCCCTTCCCTTGAGATAAATCTGCAAATATCTCGGAAACGAAGCGAGCTATGGCAAAATGTTAAGCGACCTCTTTTGTAGAGAATTAAGTTTCCTACTTTTTATGTTCTATGATATTTTTCGATCAGATGCGTAGTTCTCGAGATATATCAAGATATTTAAAAGTTCCGAAGCCGCACCAACATAATAGAGATACAGAAACACCGTGGCCCCTTTCTTTGAGATAACTCTGCACTATTGCGAGCTGCAAATGCCACTTCCAGCTTAGCTGTGCAGAAGAAGAACAACAAGAAGAAGAAATATCTCGAAATATGTCCGTCAGGCCCCTTCCCTTGAGATATATCTGCAAATATCTCGGAAACGAAGCGAGCTATGGCAAAATGTTAAGAGACCTTTTTTGTAGAGAATTAAGTTTCCTACTTTTTATGTTCTATGATATTTTTTGATCGGATGCGTAGTTCTCGAGATATATCAAGATATTTAAAAGTTCCGAAGCCGCACCAACATAATAGAGATACAGAAACACCGTGGCCCCTGTCTTTGAGATAACTCTGCACTATTGCGAACTGCAAATGCCACTTCCAGCTTAGCTGTGCAGAAGAAGAACAACAAAAAGAACAAATATCTCGAAATATGTCCGTCTGGCCCCTTCCCTTGAGATAAATCTGCAAATATCTCGGAAACAAAGCGAGCTATGGCAAAATGTTAAGAGACCTTTTTTGTAGAAAATTAGGATTCCTACTTTTTATGTTCTATGATATTTTTTGATCAGATGCGTAGTTCTCGAGATATATCAAGATATTTGAAAGTTCCGAAGCCGCACCAACATAATAGAGATACAGAAACACCGTGGCCCCTTTCTTTGAGATAACTCTGCACTATTGCGAGCTGCAAATGCCACTTCCAGCTTAGCTGTGCAGAAGAAGAACAACAAGAAGAAGAAATATCTCGAAATATGTCCGTCAGGCCCCTTCCCTTGAGATAAATATGCAAATATCTCGGAAACGAAGCGAGCTATGGCAAAATGTTAAGCGACCTTTTTTGTAGAGAATTAAGTTTCCTACTTTTTATGTTCTATGATATTTTTTGATCAGATGCGTAGTTCTCGAGATATATCAAGATATTTAAAAGTTCCGAAGCCGCACCAACATAATAGAGATACAGAAACACCGTGGCCCCTTTCTTTGAGATAACTCTGCACTATTGCGAGCTGCAAATGCCACTTCCAGCTTAGCTGTGCAGAAGAAGAACAACAAGAAGAAGAAATATCTCGAAATATGTCCGTCAGGCCCCTTCCCTTGAGATATATCTGCAAATATCTCGGAAACGAAGAGAGCTACGGCAAAATGTTAAGAGATCTTTTTTGTAGAGAATTAAGTTTCCTACTTTTCATGTTCTATGATATTTTTTGCTCAGATGCGTAGTTCTCGAGATATATCAAGATATTTAAAAGTTCCGAAGCCGCACCAACATAATAGAGATACAGAAACACCGTGGCCCCTTTCTTTGAGATAACTCTGCACTATTGCGAGCTGTAAATGCCACTTCCAGCTTAGCTGTGCAGAAGAAGAACAACAAGAAGAAGAAATATCTCGAAATATGTCCGTCAGGCCCCTTCCCTTGAGATAAATCTGCAAATATCTCGGAAACGAAGCGAGCTATGGCAAAATGTTAAGAGACCTCTTTTGTAGAGAATTAAGTTTCCTACTTTTTATGTTCTATGATATTTTTCGATCAGATGCGTAGTTCTCGAGATATATCAAGATATTTAAAAGTTCCGAAGCCGCACCAACATAATAGAGATACAGAAACACCGTGGCCCCTTTCTTTGAGATAACTCTGCACTATTGCGAGCTGCAAATGCCACTTCCAGCTTAGCTGTGCAGAAGAAGAACAACAAGAAGAAGAAATATGTGGAAATATGTCCGTCAGGCCCCTTCCCTTGAGATAAATCTGCAAATATCTCGGAAACGAAGCGAGCTACGGCAAAATGTTAAGAGACCTTTTTTGTAGAGAATTATGTTTCGTACAATTTATGTTCTATGATATTTTTTGATCAGAAGCGTAGTTTTCGAGATATATCGAGATATTTAAAAGATCCGAAGCCGCACCAACATAATAGAGATACAGAAACACCGTGGCCCCTTTCTTTGAGATAACTCTGCACTAGTGCGAGCCGCAAATGCCGCTTCCAGCTTAGCTGTGCAGAAGAAGAACAACAAGAAGAAGAAATATCTCGAAATATGTCCGTCAGGCCCCTTCCCTCGAGATAAATCTGCAAATATCTCGGAAACGAAGCGAGCTATGGCAAAATGTTAAGAGACCTTTTTTGTAGAGAATTAAGTTTCCTACTTTTTATGTTCTATGATATTTTTTGATCAGATGCGTAGTTCTCGAGATATATCAAGATATTTAAAAGTTCCGAAGCCGCACCAACATAATAGAGATACAGAAACACGTGGCCCCTTTCTTTGAGATAACTCTGCACTATTGCGAGCTGCAAATGCCACTTCCAGCTTAGCTGTGCAGAAGAAGAACAACAAGAAGAAGAAATATCTCGAAATATGTCCGTCAGGCCCCTTCCCTTGAGATAAATCTGCAAATATCTCGGAAACGAAGAGAGCTATGGCAAAATGTTCGGAGACCTTTTTTGTAGAGAATTAAGTTTCCTACTTTTCATGTTCTATGATATTTTTTGATCAGATGCGTAGTTCTCGAGATATATCAAGATATTTAAAAGTTCCGAAGCCGCACCAACATAATAGAGATACAGAAACACCGTGGCCCCTTTCTTTGAGATAACTCTGCACTATTGCGAGCTGTAAATGCCACTTCCAGCTTAGCTGTGCAGAAGAAGAACAACAAGAAGAAGAAATATCTCGAAATATGTCCGTCAGGCCCCTTCCCTTGAGATATATCTGCAAATATCTCGGAAACGAAGCGAGCTATGGCAAAATGTTAAGAGACCTTTTTTGTAGAGAATTAAGTTTCCTACTTTTTATGTTCTATGATATTTTTTGATCGGATGCGTAGTTCTCGAGATATATCAAGATATTTAAAAGTTCCGAAGCCGCACCAACATAATAGAGATACAGAAACACCGTGGCCCCTGTCTTTGAGATAACTCTGCACTATTGCGAACTGCAAATGCCACTTCCAGCTTAGCTGTGCAGAAGAAGAACAACAAAAAGAAGAAATATCTCGAAATATGTCCGTCTGGCCCCTTCCCTTGAGATAAATCTGCAAATATCTCGGAAACAAAGCGAGCTATGGCAAAATGTTAAGAGACCTTTTTTGTAGAAAATTAGGATTCCTACTTTTTATGTTCTATGATATTTTTTGATCAGATGCGTAGTTCTCGAGATATATCAAGATATTTGAAAGTTCCGAAGCCGCACCAACATAATAGAGATACAGAAACACCGTGGCCCCTTTCTTTGAGATAACTCTGCACTATTGCGAGCTGCAAATGCCACTTCCAGCTTAGCTGTGCAGAAGAAGAACAACAAAAAGAAGAAATATCTCGAAATATGTCCGTCAGGCCCCTTCCCTTGAGATAAATCTGCAAATATCTCGGAAACGAAGCGAGCTATGGCAAAATGTTAAGAGACCTCTTTTGTAGAGAATTAAGTTTCCTACTTTTTATGTTCTATGATATTTTTCGATCAGATGCGTAGTTCTCGAGATATATCAAGATATTTAAAAGTTCCGAAGCCGCACCAACATAATAGAGATACAGAAACACCGTGGCCCCTTTCTTTGAGATAACTCTGCACTATTGCGAGCTGCAAATGCCACTTCCAGCTTAGCTGTGCAGAAGAAGAACAACAAAAAGAAGAAATATCTCGAAATATGTCCGTCAGGCCCCTTCCCTTGAGATAAATCTGCAAATATCTCGGAAACGAAGCGAGCTATGGCAAAATGTTAAGAGACCTCTTTTGTAGCGAATTAAGTTTCCTACTTTTTATGTTCTATGATATTTTTCGATCAGATGCGTAGTTCTCGAGATATATCAAGATATTTAAAAGTTCCGAAGCCGCACCAACATAATAGAGATACAGAAACACCGTGGCCCCTTTCTTTGAGATAACTCTGCACTATTGCAAGCTGCAAATGCCACTTCCAGCTTAGCTGTGCAGAAGAAGAACAACAAGAAGAAGAAATATCTCGAAATATGTCCGTCAGGCCCCTTCCCTTGAGATATATCTGCAAATATCTCGGAAACGAAGCGAGCTACGGCAAAATGTTAAGAGACCTTTTTTGTAGAGAATTATGTTCCCTACAATTTATGTTCTATGATATTTTTTGATCAGAAGCGTAGTTTTCGAGATATATCGAGATATTTAAAAGATCCGAAGCCGCACCAACATAATAGAGATATAGAAACACCGTGGCCCCTTTCTTTGAGATAACTCTGCACTAGTGCGAGCCGCAAATGCCGCTTCCAGCTTAGCTGTGCAGAAGAAGAACAACAAGAAGAAGAAATATCTCGAAATATGTCCGTCAGGCCCCTTCCCTCGAGATAAATCTGCAAATATCTCGGAAACGAAGCGAGCTATGGCAAAATGTTAAGAGACCTTTTTTGTAGAGAATTAAGTTTCCTACTTTTTATGTTCTATGATATTTTTTGATCGGATGCGTAGTTCTCGAGATATATCAAGATATTTAAAAGTTCCGAAGCCGCACCAACATAATAGAGATACAGAAACACCGTGGCCCCTGTCTTTGAGATAACTCTGCACTATTGCGAACTGCAAATGCCACTTCCAGCTTAGCTGTGCAGAAGAAGAACAACAAAAAGAAGAAATATCTCGAAATATGTCCGTCAGGCCCCTTCCCTTGAGATAAATCTGCAAATATCTCGGAAACAAAGCTAGCTACGGCAAAATGTTAAGAGACCTTTTTTGTAGAAAATTAGGATTCCTACTTTTTATGTTCTATGATATTTTTTGATCAGATGCGTAGTTCTCGAGATATATCAAGATATTTGAAAGTTCCGAAGCCGCACCAACATAATAGAGATACAGAAACACCGTGGCCCCTTTCTTTGAGATAACTCTGCACTATTGCGAGCTGCAAATCCCACTTCCAGCTTAGCTGTGCAGAAGAAGAACAACAAAAAGAAGAAATATCTCGAAATATGTCCGTCAGGCCCCTTCCCTTGAGATAAATCTGCAAATATCTCGGAAACGAAGCGAGCTATGGCAAAATGTTAAGAGACCTCTTTTGTAGAGAATTAAGTTTCCTACTTTTTATGTTCTATGATATTTTTCGATCAGATGCGTAGTTCTCGAGATATATCAAGATATTTAAAAGTTCCGAAGCCGCACCAACATAATAGAGATACAGAAACACCGTGGCCCCTTTCTTTGAGATAACTCTGCACTATTGCGAGCTGCAAATGCCACTTCCAGCTTAGCTGTGCAGAAGAAGAACAACAAGAAGAAGAAATATCTAGAAATATGTCCGTCAGGCCCCTTCCCTTGAGATAAATCTGCAAATATCTCGGAAACGAAGCGAGCTACGGCAAAATGTTAAGAGACCTTTTTTGTAGATAATTATGTTTCCTACAATTTATGTTCTATGATATTTTTTGATCAGAAGCGTAGTTTTCGAGATATATCGAGATATTTAAAAGATCCGAAGCCGCACCAACATAATAGAGATACAGAAACACCGTGGCCCCTTTCTTTGAGATAACTCTGCACTAGTGCGAGCCGCAAATGCCGCTTCCAGCTTAGCTGTGCAGAAGAAGAACAACAAGAAGAAGAAATATCTCGAAATATGTCCGTCAGGCCCCTTCCCTCGAGATAAATCTGCAAATATCTCGGAAACGAAGCGAGCTATGGCAAAATGTTAAGAGACCTTTTTTGTAGAGAATTAAGTTTCCTACTTTTTATGTTCTATGATATTTTTTGATCGGATGCGTAGTTCTCGAGATATATCAAGATATTTAAAAGTTCCGAAGCCGCACCAACATAATAGAGATACAGAAACACCGTGGCCCCTGTCTTTGAGATAACTCTGCACTATTGCGAACTGCAAATGCCACTTCCAGCTTAGCTGTGCAGAAGAAGAACAACAAAAAGAAGAAATATCTCGAAATATGTCCGTCAGGCCCCTTCCCTTGAGATAAATCTGCAAATATCTCGGAAACAAAGCTAGCTACGGCAAAATGTTAAGAGACCTTTTTTGTAGAAAATTAGGATTCCTACTTTTTATGTTCTATGATATTTTTTGATCAGATGCGTAGTTCTCGAGATATATCAAGATATTTGAAAGTTCCGAAGCCGCACCAACATAATAGAGATACAGAAACACCGTGGCCCCTTTCTTTGAGATAACTCTGCACTATTGCGAGCTGCAAATCCCACTTCCAGCTTAGCTGTGCAGAAGAAGAACAACAAAAAGAAGAAATATCTCGAAATATGTCCGTCAGGCCCCTTCCCTTGAGATAAATCTGCAAATATCTCGGAAACGAAGCGAGCTATGGCAAAATGTTAAGAGACCTCTTTTGTAGAGAATTAAGTTTCCTACTTTTTATGTTCTATGATATTTTTCGATCAGATGCGTAGTTCTCGAGATATATCAAGATATTTAAAAGTTCCGAAGCCGCACCAACATAATAGAGATACAGAAACACCGTGGCCCCTTTCTTTGAGATAACTCTGCACTATTGCGAGCTGCAAATGCCACTTCCAGCTTAGCTGTGCAGAAGAAGAACAACAAGAAGAAGAAATATCTAGAAATATGTCCGTCAGGCCCCTTCCCTTGAGATAAATCTGCAAATATCTCGGAAACGAAGCGAGCTACGGCAAAATGTTAAGAGACCTTTTTTGTAGATAATTATGTTTCCTACAATTTATGTTCTATGATATTTTTTGATCAGAAGCGTAGTTTTCGAGATATATCGAGATATTTAAAAGATCCGAAGCCGCACCAACATAATAGAGATACAGAAACCCCGTGGCCCCTTTCTTTGAGATAACTCTGCACTATTGCGCGCTGCAAATGCCACTTCCAGCTTAGCTGTGCAGAAGAAGAACAACAAGAAGAAGAAATATCTGGAAATATGTCCGTCAGGCCCCTTCCCTTGAGATAAATCTGCAAATATCTCGGAAACGAAGCGAGCTATGGCAAAATGTTAAGAGACCTTTTTTGTAGAGAATTAAGTTTCCTACTTTTTATGTTCTATGATATTTTTTGATCAGATGCGTAGTTCTCGAGATATATCCTGATATTTAAAAGTTCCGAAGCGGCACCAACATAATAGAGATACAGAAACACCGTGGCCCCTTTCTTTGAGGTAACTCTGCACTATTGCGAGCTGCAAATGCCACTTCCAGCTTAGCTGTGCAGAAGAAGAACAACAAGAAGAAGAAATATCTCGAAATATGTCCGTCAGGCCCCTTCCCTTGAGATAAATCTGCAAATATCTCGGAAACGAAGCGAGCTATGGCAAAATGTTAAGAGACCTTATTTGTAGAGATTTAAGTTTCCTACTTTTTATTTTCTACGATATTTTTTGATCAGATGCGTAGTTCTCGAGATATATCAAGATATTTAAAAGTTCCGAAGCTGCACCAAGATAATAGAGATACAGAAACACCGTGGCCCCTTTCTTTGAGATAACTCTGCACTATTGCGAGCTGCAAATGCCACTTCCAGCTTAGCTGTGCAGAAGAAGAACAACAAGAAGAAGAAATATCTGGAAATATGTCCGTCAGGCCCCTTCCCTTGAGATAATTCTGCAAATATCTCGGAAACGAAGCGAGCTACGGCAAAATGTTAAGAGACCTTTTTTGTAGAAAATTAGGATTCCTACTTTTTATGTTCTATGATATTTTTTGAACAGATGCGTAGTTCTCGAGATATATCAAGATATTTAAAAGTTCCGAAGCCGCACCAACATAATAGAGATACAGAAACACCGTGGCCCCTTTCTTTGAGATAACTCTGCACTATTGCGCGCTGCAAATGCCACTTCCAGCTTAGCTGTGCAGAAGAAGAACAACAAGAAGAAGAAATATCTCGAAATATGTCCGTCAGGCCCCTTCCCTTGAGATAAATCTGCAAATATCTCGGAAACCAAGCGAGCTATGGCAAAATGTTTAGAGACCTTATTTGTAGAGAATTAAGTTTCCTACTTTTTATGTTCTACGATATTTTTTGATCAGATGCGTAGTTCTCGAGATATATCAAGATATTTAAAAGTTCCGAAGCCGCACCAACATAATAGAGATACAGAAACACCGTGGCCCCTTTCTTTGAGATAACTCTGCACTATTGCGAGCTGCAAATGCCACTTCCAGCTTAGCTGTGCAGAAGAAGGACAACAAGAAGAAGAAATATCTCGAAATATGTCCGTCAGGCCCCTTCCCTTGAGATAAATCTGCAAATATCTCGGAAACGAAGCAAGCTATGGCAAAATGTTAAGAGACCTTTTTTATAGAGAATTATGTTTCCTACTTTTCATGTTCTATGATATTTTTTGATCAGATGCGTAGTTCTCGAGATATATCAAGATATTTAAAAGCTCCGAAGCTGCACCAACATAATAGAGGTACAGAAACACCGTGGCCCCTTTCTTTGAGATAACTCTGCACTATTGCGAGCTGCAAATGCCACTTCCAGCTTAGCTGTGCAGAAGAAGAACAACAAGAATAAGAAATATTTCGAAATATGTCCGTCAGGCCCCTTCCCTTGAGATAAATCTGCAAATATCTCGGAAACGAAAAGAGCTACGGCAAAATGTTAAGAGACCTTTTTTGTAGAAAATTAGGTTTCCTACTTTTTATGTTCTACGATATTTTTTGATCAGATGCGTAGTTCTCGAGATATATCAAGATATTTAAAAGTTCCGAAGCCGCACCAACATAATAGAGATACAGAAACACCGTGGCCCCTCTCTTTGAGATAACTCTGCACGATTGCGAGCTGGAAATGCCACTTCCAGTTTAGCTGTGCAGAAGAAGAACAACAAGAAGAAGAAATATCTCGAAATATGTCCGTCAGGCCCCTTCCCTTGAGATAAATCTGCAAATATCTCGGAAACGAAGCGAGCTACGGCAAAATGTTAAGAGACCTTTTTTGTAGAAAATTAGGTTTCCTACTTTTTATGTTCTATGATATTTTTTGATCAGATGCGTAGTTCTCGAGATATATCAAGATATTTAAACGTTCCGAAGCCGCACCAACATAATAGAGATACAGAAACACCGTGGCCCCTTTCTTTGAGATAACTCTGCACTATTGCGAGCTGCAAATGCCACTTCCAGCTTAGCTGTGCAGAAGAGGAACAACAAGAAGAAGAAATATCTCGGAATATGTCCGTCAGGCCCCTTCCCTTGAGCTAAATCTGCAAATATCTCGGAAACGATGCCAGTTATGGGAAAATGATAAGAGACCTTTTTTGTAGAGAATTAAGTTTCCTACTTTTTATGTTCTATGATATTTTTTGATCAGATGCGTAGTTCTCGAGATATATCAAGATATTTAAAAGTTCCGAAGCCGCACCAACATAATAGAGATACAGAAACACCGTGGCCCCTTTCTTTGAGATAACTCTGCACTATTGCGCGCTGCAAATGCCACTTCCAGCTTAGCTGTGCAGAAGAAGAACAACAAGAAGAAGAAATATCTCGAAATATGTCCGTCAGGCCCCTTCCCTTGAGATAAATCTGCAAATATCTCGGAAACGAAGCGAGCTACGGAAAAATGTTAAGAGACCTTTTTTGTAGAAAATTAGGTTTCCTACTTTTTATGTTCTATGATATTTTTTGATCAGATGCGTAGTTCTCGAGATATATCAAGATATTTAAAAGTTCCGAAGCCGCACCAACATAATAGAGATACAGAAACACCGTGGCCCCTTTCTTTGCGATAACTCTGCACTATTGCGAGCTGCAAATGCCACTTCCAGCTTAGCTGTGCAGAAGAAGAACAACAAGAAGAAGAAATATCTCGAAATATGTCCGTCAGGCCCCTTCCCTTGAGCTAAATCTGCAAATATCTCGGAAACGATGCCAGCTATGGGAAAATGTTAAGAGACCTTTTTTGTAGAGAATTAAGTTTTCTACTTTTTATGTTTTATGATATTTCTTGATCAGATGCGTAGTTCTCGAGATATATCAAGATATTTAAAAGTTCCGAAGCCGCACCAACATAATAGAGATACAGAAACACCGTGGCCCCTTTCTTTGAGATAACTCTGCACTATTGCGAGCTGCAAATGCCACTTCCAGCTTAGCTGTGCAGAAGAAGAACAACAAGAATAAGAAATATTTCGAAATATGTCCGTCAGGCCCCTTCCCTTGAGATAAATCCGCAAATATCTCGGAAACGAAGCGAGCTATTGCAAAACGTTAAAAGACCTTTTGTGTAGAGAATTAAGTTTCCTACTTTTTATGTTCTATGATATTTTTTGATCAGATGCGTAGTTCTCGAGACATATCAAGATATTTAAAAGCTCCGAAGCTGCACCAACATAATAGAGGTACAGAAACACCGTGGCCCCTTTCTTTGAGATCACTCTGCACTATTGCGAGCTGCAAATGCCACTTCCAGCTTAGCTGTGCAGAAGAAGAACAACAAGAATAAGAAATATTTCGAAATATGTCCGTCAGGCCCCTTCCCTTGAGATAAATCTGCAAATATCTCGGAAACGAAGCGAGCTACGGCAAAATGTTAAGAGACCTTTTTTGTAGAAAATTAGGTTTCCTATTTTTTATGTTCTATGATATTTTTTGATCAGATGCGTAGTTCTCGAGATATATCAAGATATTTAAAAGTTCCGAAGCCGCACCAACATAATAGAGATACAGAAACACCGTGGCCCCTTTCTTTGCGATAACTCTGCACTATTGCGAGCTGCAAATGCCACTTCCAGCTTAGCTGTGCAGAAGAAGAACAACAAGAATAAGAAATGTTTCGAAATATGTCCGTCAGGCCCCTTCCCTTGAGATAAATCTGCAAATATCTCGGAAACGAAGCGAGCTACGGCAAAATGTTAAGAGACCTTTTTTGTAGAAAATTAGGTTTCCTATTTTTTATGTTCTACGATATTTTTTGATCAGATGCGTAGTTCTCGAGATATATCAAGATATTTAAAAGTTCCGAAGCCGCACCAACATAATAGAGATACAGAAACACCGTGGCCCCTTACTTTGCGATAACTCTGCACTATTGCGAGCTGCAAATGCCACTTCCAGCTTAGCTGTGCAGAAGAAGAACAACAAGAAGAAGAAATATCTGGAAATATGTCCGTCAGGCCCCTTCCCTTGAGATAAATCTGCAAATATCTCGGAAACGAAGCGAGCTACGGCAAAATGTTAAGAGACCTTTTTTGTAGAAAATTAGGATTCCTACTTTTTATGTTCTATGATATTTTTTGAACAGATGCGTAGTTCTCGAGATATATCAAGATATTTAAAAGTTCCGAAGCCGCACCAACATAATAGAGATACAGAAACACCGTGGCCCCTTTCTTTGAGATAACTCTGCACTATTGCGCGCTGCAAATGCCACTTCCAGCTTAGCTGTGCAGAAGAAGAACAACAAGAAAAAGAAATATCTCGAAATATGTCCGTCAGGCCCCTTCCCTTGAGATAAATCTGCAAATATCTCGGAAACGAAGCGAGCTATGGCAAAATGTTAAGAGACCTTTTTTGTAGAGAATTAAGTTTCCTACTTTCTATGTTCTATGATATTTTTTGATCAGATGCGTAGTTCTCGAGATATATCAAGATATTTAAAAGTTCCGAAGCCGCACCAACATAATAGAGATACAGAAACACCGTGGCCCCTTTCTCTGAGGTAACTCTGCACTATTGCGAGCTGCAAATGCCACTTCCAGCTTAGCTGTGCAGAAGAAGAACAACAAGAAGAAGAAATATCTCGAAATATGTCCGTCAGGCCCCTTCCCTTGAGATAAATCTGCAAATATCTCGGAAACCAAGCGAGCTATCGCAAAATGTTAAGAGACCTTATTTGTAGAGAATTAAGTTTCCTACTTTTTATGTTCTACGATATTTTTTGATCAGATGCGTAGTTCTCGAGATATATCAAGATATTTAAAAGTTCCGAAGCCGCACCAACATAATAGAGATACAGAAACACCGTGGCCCCTTTCTTTGAGATAACTCTGCACTATTGCGAGCTGCAAATGCCACTTCCAGCTTAGCTGTGCAGAAGAAGAACAACAAGAAGAAGAAATATCTGGAAATATGTCCGTCAGGCCCCTTCCCTTGAGATAAATCTGCAAATATCTCGGAAACGAAGCGAGCTACGGCAAAATGTTAAGAGACCTTTTTTGTAGAAAATTAGGATTCCTACTTTTTATGTTCTATGATATTTTTTGATCAGATGCGTAGTTCTCGAGATATATCCTGATATTTAAAAGTTCCGAAGCGGCACCAACATAATAGTGATACAGAAACACCGTGGCCCCTTTCTTTGAGGTAACTCTGCACTATTGCGAGCTGCAAATGCCACTTCCAGCTTAGCTGTGCAGAAGAAGAACAACAAGAAGAAGAAATATCTCGAAATATGTCCGTCAGGCCCCTTCCCTTGAGATAAATCTGCAAATATCTCGGAAACGAAGCGAGCTACGGCAAAATGTTAAGAGACCTTTTTTGTAGAAAATTAGGTTTCCTACTTTTTATGTTCTATGATATTTTTTGATCAGATGCGTAGTTCTCGAGATATATCAAGATATTTAAAAGTTCCGAAGCCGCACCAACATAATATAGATACAGAAACACCGTGGCCCCTTTCTTTGCGATAACTCTGCACTATTGCGAGCTGCAAATGCCACTTCCAGCTTAGCTGTGCAGAAGAAGAACAACAAGAAGAAGAAATATCTGGAAATATGTCCGTCAGGCCCCTTCCCTTGAGATAAATCTGCAAATATCTCGGAAACGAAGCGAGCTACGGCAAAATGTTAAGAGACCTTTTTTGTAGAAAATTAGGATTCCTACTTTTTATGTTCTATGATATTTTTTGAACAGATGCGTAGTTCTCGAGATATATCAAGATATTTAAAAGTTCCGAAGCCGCACCAACATAATAGAGATACAGAAACACCGTGGCCCCTTTCTTTGAGATAACTCTGCACTATTGCGCGCTGCAAATGCCACTTCCAGCTTAGCTGTGCAGAAGAAGAACAACAAGAAAAAGAAATATCTCGAAATATGTCCGTCAGGCCCCTTCCCTTGAGATAAATCTGCAAATATCTCGGAAACCAAGCGAGCTATCGCAAAATGTTAAGAGACCTTATTTGTAGAGAATTAAGTTTCCTACTTTTTATGTTCTACGATATTTTTTGATCAGATGCGTAGTTCTCGAGATATATCAAGATATTTAAAAGTTCCGAAGCCGCACCAACATAATAGAGATACAGAAACACCGTGGCCCCTTTCTTTGAGATAACTCTGCACTATTGCGAGCTGCAAATGCCACTTCCAGCTTAGCTGTGCAGAAGAAGAACAACAAGAAGAAGAAATATCTGGAAATATGTCCGTCAGGCCCCTTCCCTTGAGATAAATCTGCAAATATCTCGGAAACGAAGCGAGCTACGGCAAAATGTTAAGAGACCTTTTTTGTAGAAAATTAGGATTCCTACTTTTTATGTTCTATGATATTTTTTGATCAGATGCGTAGTTCTCGAGATATATCCTGATATTTAAAAGTTCCGAAGCGGCACCAACGTAATAGAGATACAGAAACACCGTGGCCCCTTTCTTTGAGGTAACTCTCCACTATTGCGAGCTGCAAATGCCACTTCCAGCTTAGCTGTGCAGAAGAAGAACAACAAGAAGAAGAAATATCTCGAAATATGTCCGTCAGGCCCCTTCCCTTGAGATAAATCTGCAAATATCTCGGAAACGGAGCGAGCTATGGCAAAATGTTAAGAGACCTTATTTGTAGAGATTTAAGTTTCCTACCTTTTATGTTCTACGATATTTTTTGATCAGATGCGTAGTTCTCGAGATATATCAAGATATTTAAAAGTTCCGAAGCCGCACCAACATAATAGAGATACAGAAACACCGTGGCCCCTTTCTTTGAGATAACTCTGCACTATTGCGAGCTGCAAATGCCACTTCCAGCTTAGCTGTGCAGAAGAAGAACAACAAGAAGAAGAAGTATCTGGAAATATGTCCGTCAGGCCCCTTCCCTTGAGATAAATCTGCAAATATCTCGGAAACCAAGCGAGCTATCGCAAAATGTTAAGAGACCTTATTTGTAGAGAATTAAGTTTCCTACTTTTTATGTTCTACGATATTTTTTGATCAGATGCGTAGTTCTCGAGATATATCAAGATATTTAAAAGTTCCGAAGCCGCACCAACATAATAGAGATACAGAAACACCGTGGCCCCTTTCTTTGAGATAACTCTGCACTATTGCGAGCTGCAAATGCCACTTCCAGCTTAGCTGTGCAGAAGAAGAACAACAAGAAGAAGAAATATCTGGAAATATGTCCGTCAGGCCCCTTCCCTTGAGATAAATCTGCAAATATCTCGGAAACGAAGCGAGCTACGGCAAAATGTTAAGAGACCTTTTTTGTAGAAAATTAGGATTCCTACTTTTTATGTTCTATGATATTTTTTGATCAGATGCGTAGTTCTCGAGATATATCCTGATATTTAAAAGTTCCGAAGCGGCACCAACGTAATAGAGATACAGAAACACCGTGGCCCCTTTCTTTGAGGTAACTCTCCACTATTGCGAGCTGCAAATGCCACTTCCAGCTTAGCTGTGCAGAAGAAGAACAACAAGAAGAAGAAATATCTCGAAATATGTCCGTCAGGCCCCTTCCCTTGAGATAAATCTGCAAATATCTCGGAAACGGAGCGAGCTATGGCAAAATGTTAAGAGACCTTATTTGTAGAGATTTAAGTTTCCTACCTTTTATGTTCTACGATATTTTTTGATCAGATGCGTAGTTCTCGAGATATATCAAGATATTTAAAAGTTCCGAAGCCGCACCAACATAATAGAGATACAGAAACACCGTGGCCCCTTTCTTTGAGATAACTCTGCACTATTGCGAGCTGCAAATGCCACTTCCAGCTTAGCTGTGCAGAAGAAGAACAACAAGAAGAAGAAGTATCTGGAAATATGTCCGTCAGGCCCCTTCCCTTGAGATAAATCTGCAAATATCTCGGAAACGAAGCGAGCTACGGCAAAATGTTAAGAGACCTTTTTTGTAGAAAATTAGGATTCCTACTTTTTATGTTCTATGATATTTTTTGAACAGATGCGTAGTTCTCGAGATATATCAAGATATTTAAAAGTTCCGAAGCCGCACCAACATAATAGAGATACAGAAACACCGTGGCCCCTTTCTTTGAGATAACTCTGCACTATTGCGCGCTGCAAATGCCACTTCCAGCTTAGCTGTGCAGAAGAAGAACAACAAGAAGAAGAAATATCTCGAAATATGTCCGTCAGGCCCCTTCCCTTGAGATAAATCTGCAAATATCTCGGAAACGAAGCGAGCTATGGCAAAATGTTAAGAGACCTTTTTTGTAGAGACTTAAGTTTCCTACTTTTTATGTTCTATGATATTTTCTGATCAGATGCGTAGTTCTCGAGATATATCAAGATATTTAAAAGTTCCGAAGCCGCACCAACATAATAGAGATACAGAAACACCGTGGCCCCTTTCTTTGAGATAACTCTTCACTACTGCGAGCTGCAAATGCCACTTCCAGCTTAGCTGTGCAGAAGAAGAACAACAAGAAGAAGAAATATCTCGAAATATGTCCGTCAGGCCCCTTCCCTTGAGATAAATCTGCAAATATCTCGGAAACGAAGCGAGCTACGGCAAAATGTTAAGAGACCTTTTTTGTAGAAAATTAGGTTTCCTATTTTTTATGTTCTACGATATTTTTTGATCAGATGCGTAGTTCTCGAGATATATCAAGATATTTAAAAGTTCCGAAGCCGCACCAACATAATAGAGATACAGAAACACCGTGGCCCCTTACTTTGCGATAACTCTGCACTATTGCGAGCTGCAAATGCCACTTCCAGCTTAGCTGTGCAGAAGAAGAACAACAAGAAGAAGAAATATCTGGAAATATGTCCGTCAGGCCCCTTCCCTTGAGATAAATCTGCAAATATCTCGGAAACGAAGCGAGCTACGGCAAAATGTTAAGAGACCTTTTTTGTAGAAAATTAGGATTCCTACTTTTTATGTTCTATGATATTTTTTGAACAGATGCGTAGTTCTCGAGATATATCAAGATATTTAAAAGTTCCGAAGCCGCACCAACATAATAGAGATACAGAAACACCGTGGCCCCTTTCTTTGAGATAACTCTGCACTATTGCGCGCTGCAAATGCCACTTCCAGCTTAGCTGTGCAGAAGAAGAACAACAAGAACAAGAAATATCTCGAAATATGTCCGTCAGGCCCCTTCCCTTGAGATAAATCTGCAAATATCTCGGAAACGAAGCGAGCTATGGCAAAATGTTAAGAGACCTTTTTTGTAGAGAATTAAGTTTCCTACTTTCTATGTTCTATGATATTTTTTGATCAGATGCGTAGTTCTCGAGATATATCAAGATATTTAAAAGTTCCGAAGCCGCACCAACATAATAGAGATACAGAAACACCGTGGCCCCTTTCTCTGAGGTAACTCTGCACTATTGCGAGCTGCAAATGCCACTTCCAGCTTAGCTGTGCAGAAGAAGAACAACAAGAAGAAGAAATATCTCGAAATATGTCCGTCAGGCCCCTTCCCTTGAGATAAATCTGCAAATATCTCGGAAACCAAGCGAGCTATCGCAAAATGTTAAGAGACCTTATTTGTAGAGAATTAAGTTTCCTACTTTTTATGTTCTACGATATTTTTTGATCAGATGCGTAGTTCTCGAGATATATCAAGATATTTAAAAGTTCCGAAGCCGCACCAACATAATAGAGATACAGAAACACCGTGGCCCCTTTCTTTGAGATAACTCTGCACTATTGCGAGCTGCAAATGCCACTTCCAGCTTAGCTGTGCAGAAGAAGAACAACAAGAAGAAGAAATATCTGGAAATATGTCCGTCAGGCCCCTTCCCTTGAGATAAATCTGCAAATATCTCGGAAACGAAGCGAGCTACGGCAAAATGTTAAGAGACCTTTTTTGTAGAAAATTAGGATTCCTACTTTTTATGTTCTATGATATTTTTTGATCAGATGCGTAGTTCTCGAGATATATCCTGATATTTAAAAGTTCCGAAGCGGCACCAACATAATAGTGATACAGAAACACCGTGGCCCCTTTCTTTGAGGTAACTCTGCACTATTGCGAGCTGCAAATGCCACTTCCAGCTTAGCTGTGCAGAAGAAGAACAACAAGAAGAAGAAATATCTCGAAATATGTCCGTCAGGCCCCTTCCCTTGAGATAAATCTGCAAATATCTCGGAAACGAAGCGAGCTACGGCAAAATGTTAAGAGACCTTTTTTGTAGAAAATTAGGTTTCCTACTTTTTATGTTCTATGATATTTTTTGATCAGATGCGTAGTTCTCGAGATATATCAAGATATTTAAAAGTTCCGAAGCCGCACCAACATAATAGAGATACAGAAACACCGTGGCCCCTTTCTTTGCGATAACTCTGCACTATTGCGAGCTGCAAATGCCACTTCCAGCTTAGCTGTGCAGAAGAAGAACAACAAGAAGAAGAAATATCTGGAAATATGTCCGTCAGGCCCCTTCCCTTGAGATAAATCTGCAAATATCTCGGAAACGAAGCGAGCTACGGCAAAATGTTAAGAGACCTTTTTTGTAGAAAATTAGGATTCCTACTTTTTATGTTCTATGATATTTTTTGAACAGATGCGTAGTTCTCGAGATATATCAAGATATTTAAAAGTTCCGAAGCCGCACCAACATAATAGAGATACAGAAACACCGTGGCCCCTTTCTTTGAGATAACTCTGCACTATTGCGCGCTGCAAATGCCACTTCCAGCTTAGCTGTGCAGAAGAAGAACAACAAGAAAAAGAAATATCTCGAAATATGTCCGTCAGGCCCCTTCCCTTGAGATAAATCTGCAAATATCTCGGAAACCAAGCGAGCTATCGCAAAATGTTAAGAGACCTTATTTGTAGAGAATTAAGTTTCCTACTTTTTATGTTCTACGATATTTTTTGATCAGATGCGTAGTTCTCGAGATATATCAAGATATTTAAAAGTTCCGAAGCCGCACCAACATAATAGAGATACAGAAACACCGTGGCCCCTTTCTTTGAGATAACTCTGCACTATTGCGAGCTGCAAATGCCACTTCCAGCTTAGCTGTGCAGAAGAAGAACAACAAGAAGAAGAAATATCTGGAAATATGTCCGTCAGGCCCCTTCCCTTGAGATAAATCTGCAAATATCTCGGAAACGAAGCGAGCTACGGCAAAATGTTAAGAGACCTTTTTTGTAGAAAATTAGGATTCCTACTTTTTATGTTCTATGATATTTTTTGATCAGATGCGTAGTTCTCGAGATATATCCTGATATTTAAAAGTTCCGAAGCGGCACCAACGTAATAGAGATACAGAAACACCGTGGCCCCTTTCTTTGAGGTAACTCTCCACTATTGCGAGCTGCAAATGCCACTTCCAGCTTAGCTGTGCAGAAGAAGAACAACAAGAAGAAGAAATATCTCGAAATATGTCCGTCAGGCCCCTTCCCTTGAGATAAATCTGCAAATATCTCGGAAACGGAGCGAGCTATGGCAAAATGTTAAGAGACCTTATTTGTAGAGATTTAAGTTTCCTACCTTTTATGTTCTACGATATTTTTTGATCAGATGCGTAGTTCTCGAGATATATCAAGATATTTAAAAGTTCCGAAGCCGCACCAACATAATAGAGATACAGAAACACCGTGGCCCCTTTCTTTGAGATAACTCTGCACTATTGCGAGCTGCAAATGCCACTTCCAGCTTAGCTGTGCAGAAGAAGAACAACAAGAAGAAGAAGTATCTGGAAATATGTCCGTCAGGCCCCTTCCCTTGAGATAAATCTGCAAATATCTCGGAAACCAAGCGAGCTATCGCAAAATGTTAAGAGACCTTATTTGTAGAGAATTAAGTTTCCTACTTTTTATGTTCTACGATATTTTTTGATCAGATGCGTAGTTCTCGAGATATATCAAGATATTTAAAAGTTCCGAAGCCGCACCAACATAATAGAGATACAGAAACACCGTGGCCCCTTTCTTTGAGATAACTCTGCACTATTGCGAGCTGCAAATGCCACTTCCAGCTTAGCTGTGCAGAAGAAGAACAACAAGAAGAAGAAATATCTGGAAATATGTCCGTCAGGCCCCTTCCCTTGAGATAAATCTGCAAATATCTCGGAAACGAAGCGAGCTACGGCAAAATGTTAAGAGACCTTTTTTGTAGAAAATTAGGATTCCTACTTTTTATGTTCTATGATATTTTTTGATCAGATGCGTAGTTCTCGAGATATATCCTGATATTTAAAAGTTCCGAAGCGGCACCAACGTAATAGAGATACAGAAACACCGTGGCCCCTTTCTTTGAGGTAACTCTCCACTATTGCGAGCTGCAAATGCCACTTCCAGCTTAGCTGTGCAGAAGAAGAACAACAAGAAGAAGAAATATCTCGAAATATGTCCGTCAGGCCCCTTCCCTTGAGATAAATCTGCAAATATCTCGGAAACGGAGCGAGCTATGGCAAAATGTTAAGAGACCTTATTTGTAGAGATTTAAGTTTCCTACCTTTTATGTTCTACGATATTTTTTGATCAGATGCGTAGTTCTCGAGATATATCAAGATATTTAAAAGTTCCGAAGCCGCACCAACATAATAGAGATACAGAAACACCGTGGCCCCTTTCTTTGAGATAACTCTGCACTATTGCGAGCTGCAAATGCCACTTCCAGCTTAGCTGTGCAGAAGAAGAACAACAAGAAGAAGAAGTATCTGGAAATATGTCCGTCAGGCCCCTTCCCTTGAGATAAATCTGCAAATATCTCGGAAACGAAGCGAGCTACGGCAAAATGTTAAGAGACCTTTTTTGTAGAAAATTAGGATTCCTACTTTTTATGTTCTATGATATTTTTTGAACAGATGCGTAGTTCTCGAGATATATCAAGATATTTAAAAGTTCCGAAGCCGCACCAACATAATAGAGATACAGAAACACCGTGGCCCCTTTCTTTGAGATAACTCTGCACTATTGCGCGCTGCAAATGCCACTTCCAGCTTAGCTGTGCAGAAGAAGAACAACAAGAAGAAGAAATATCTCGAAATATGTCCGTCAGGCCCCTTCCCTTGAGATAAATCTGCAAATATCTCGGAAACGAAGCGAGCTATGGCAAAATGTTAAGAGACCTTTTTTGTAGAGACTTAAGTTTCCTACTTTTTATGTTCTATGATATTTTCTGATCAGATGCGTAGTTCTCGAGATATATCAAGATATTTAAAAGTTCCGAAGCCGCACCAACATAATAGAGATACAGAAACACCGTGGCCCCTTTCTTTGAGATAACTCTTCACTACTGCGAGCTGCAAATGCCACTTCCAGCTTAGCTGTGCAGAAGAAGAACAACAAGAAGAAGAAATATCTCGAAATATGTCCGTCAGGCCCCTTCCCTTGAGATAAATCTGCAAATATCTCGGAAACGAAGCGAGCTATGGCAAAATGTTAAGAGACCATTTTTGTAGAGAATTAAGTTTCCTACTTTTTATGTTCTATGATATTTTTTGATCAGATGCGTAGTTCTCGAGATATATCCTGATATTTAAAAGTTCCGAAGCGGCACCAACATAATAGAGATACAGAAACACCGTGGCCCCTTTCTTTGAGGTAACTCTGCACTATTGCGAGCTGCAAATGCCACTTCCAGCTTAGCTGTGCAGAAGAAGAACAACAAGAAGAAGGAATATCTCGAAATATGTCCGTCAGGCCCCTTCCCTTGAGATAAATCTGCAAATATCTCGGAAACCAAGCGAGCTATGGCAAAATGTTTAGAGACCTTATTTGTAGAGAATTAAGTTTCCTACTTTTTATGTTCTACGATATTTTTTGATCAGATGCGTAGTTCTCGAGATATATCAAGATATTTAAAAGTTCCGAAGCCGCACCAACATAATAGAGATACAGAAACACCGTGGCCCCTTTCTTTGAGATAACTCTGCACTATTGCGAGCTGCAAATGCCACTTCCAGCTTAGCTGTGCAGAAGAAGAACAACAAGAAGAAGAAATATCTCGAAATATGTCCGTCAGGCCCCTTCCCTTGAGATAAATCTGCAAATATCTCGGAAACGAAGCGAGCTATGGCAAAATGTTAAGAGACCTTTTTTGTAGAAAATTAGGATTCCTACTTTTTATGTTCTATGATATTTTTTGAACAGATGCGTAGTTCTCGAGATATATCAAGATATTTAAAAGTTCCGAAGCCGCACCAACATAATAGAGATACAGAAACACCGTGGCCCCTTTCTTTGAGATAACTCTGCACTATTGCGCGCTGCAAATGCCACTTCCAGCTTAGCTGTGCAGAAGAAGAACAACAAGAAGAAGAAATATCTCGAAATATGTCCGTCAGTCCCCTTCCCTTGAGATAAATCTGCAAATATCTCGGAAACGAAGCGAGCTATGGCAAAATGTTAAGAGACCTTTTTTGTAGAAAATTAGGTTTCCTACTTTTTATGTTCTAAATGCCACTTCCAGCTTAGCTGTGCAGAAGAAGAACAACAAGAAGAAGAAATATCTGGAAATATGTCCGTCAGGCCCCTTCCCTGGAGATAAATCTGCAAATATCTCGGAAACGAAGCGAGCTACGGCAAAATGTTAAGAGACCTTTTTTGTAGAAAATTAGGATTCCTACTTTTTATGTTCTATGATATTTTTTGAACAGATGCGTAGTTCTCGAGATATATCAAGATATTTAAAAGTTCCGAAGCCGCACCAACATAATAGAGATACAGAAACACCGTGGCCCCTTCCTTTGAGATAACTCTGCACTATTGCGCGCTGCAAATGCCACTTCCAGCTTAGCTGTGCAGAAGAAGAACAACAAGAAGAAGAAATATCTCGAAATATGTCCGTCAGGCCCCTTCCCTTGAGATAAATCTGCAAATATCTCGGAAACGAAGCGAGCTATGGCAAAATGTTAAGAGACCTTTTTTGTAGGGAATTAGGTTTCCTACTTTTTATGTTCTATCATATTTTTTGATCAGATGCGTAGTTCTCGAGATATATCAAGATATTTAAAAGTTCCGAAGCCGCACCAACATAATAGAGATACAGAAACACCGTGGCCCCTTTCTTTGTGATAACTCTGCACTATTGCGAGCTGCAAATGCCACTTCCAGCTTAGCTGTGCAGAAGAAGAACAACAAGAAGAAGAAATATCTCGAAATATGTCCGTCAGGCCCCTTCCCTTGAGATAAATCTGCAAATATCTCGGAAACGAAGCGAGCTATGGCAAAATGTTAAGAGACCTTTTTTGTAGACAATTATGTTTCCTACAATTTACGTTCTCTGATATTTTTTGATCAGAAGCGTAGTTTTCGAGATATATCGAGATATTTAAAAGTTCCGAAGCCGCACCAACATAATAGAGATACAGAAACACCGTGGCCCCTTTCTTTGAGATAACTCTGCACTATTGCGACCTGCAAATGCCACTTCCAGCTTAGCTGTGCAGAAGAGGAACAACAAGAAGAAGAAATATCTCGGAATATGTCCGTCAGGCCCCTTCCCTTGAGCTAAATCTGCAAATATCTCGGAAACGATGCCAGCTATGGGAAAATGTTAAGAGACCTTTTTTGTAGAGAATTAAGTTTCCTACTTTTTATGTTCTATGATATTTTTTGATCAGATGCGTAGTTCTCGAGATATATCAAGATATTTAAAAGCTCCGAAGCTGCACCAACATAATAGAGGTACAGAAACACCGTGGCCCCTTTCTTTGAGATAACTCTGCACTATTGCGAGCTGTAAATGCCACTTCCAGCTTAGCTGTGCAGAAGAAGAACAACAAGAATAAGCAATATTTCGAAATATGTCCGTCAGGCCCCTTCCCTTGAGATAAATCTGCAAATATCTCGGAAACGAAGCGAGCTACGGCAAAATGTTAAGAGACCTTTTTTGTAGAAAATTAGGTTTCCTACTTTTTATGTTCTATGATATTTTTTGATCAGATGCGTAGTTCTCGAGATATATCAAGATATTTAAAGGTTCCGAAGCCGCACCAACATAATAGAGATACAGAAACACCGTGGCCCCTTTCTTTGCGATAACTCTGCACTATTGCGAGCTGCAAATGCCACTTCCAGCTTAGCTGTGCAGAAGAAGAACAACAAGAAGAAGAAATATCTCGAAATATGTCCATCAGGACCCTTCCATTGAGATAAATCTGCAAATATCTCGGAAACGAAGCGAGCTATGGCAAAATGTTAAGAGACATTTTTTGTAGAGAATTATGTTTCCTACAATTTATGTTCTATGATATTTTTTGATCAGAAGCGTAGTTTTCGAGATATATCGAGATATTTAAAAGTTCCGAAGCCGCACCAACATAATAGAGATACAGAAACACCGTGGCCCCTTTCTTTGGGATAACTCTGCACTATTGCGAGCTGGAAATGCCACTTCCAGTTTAGCTGTGCAGAAGAAGAACAACAAGAAGAAGAAATATCTCGAAATATGTCCGTCAGGACCCTTCCCTTGAGATAAATCTGCAAATATCTCGGAAACGAAGCGAGCTATTGCAAAACGTTAAGAGACCTTTTTTGTAGAGAATTATGCTTTCTACAATTTATGTTCTATGATATTTTTTGATCAGAAGCGTAGTTTTCGAGATATATCGAGATATTTAAAAGTTCCGAAGCCGCACCAACATAATAGAGATACAGAAACACCGTGGCCCCTTTCTTTGAGATAACTCTGCACTATTGCGAGCTGCAAATGCCACTTCCAGCTTAGCTGTGCAGAAGAAGAACAACAAGAAGAAGAAATATCACGAAATATGTCCGTTAGGCCCCTTCCCCTGAGATAAATCTGCAAATATCTCGGAAACGAAGCGAGCTATGGCAAAATGTTAAGAGACCTTTTTTGTAGCGAATTAAGTTTCCTACTTTTTATGTTCTATGATATTTTTTGAACAGATGCGTAGTTCTCGAGATATATCAAGATATTTAAAAGTTCCGAAGCCGCACCAACATAATAGAGATACAGAAACACCGTGGCCCCTTTCTTTGAGATAACTCTGCACTATTGCGAGCTGCAAATGCCACTTCCAGCTTAGCTGTGCAGAAGAAGAACAACAAGAAGAAGAAATATCTGGAAATATGTCCGTCAGGCCCCTTCCCTTGAGATAAATCTGCAAATATCTCGGAAACGAAGCGAGCTACGGCAAAATGTTAAGAGACCTTTTTTGTAGAAAATTAGGTTTCCTACTTTTTATGTTCTATGATATTTTTTGATCAGATGCGTAGTTCTCGAGATATATCAAGATATTTAAAAGTTCCGAAGCCGCACCAACATAATAGAGATACAGAAACACCGTGGCCCCTTTCTTTGCGATAACTCTGCACTATTGCGAGCTGCAAATGCCACTTCCAGCTTAGCTGTGCAGAAGAAGAACAACAAGAAGAAGAAATATCTCGAAATATGTCCATCAGGACCCTTCCCTTGAGATAAATCTGCAAATATCTCGGAAACGAAGCGAGCTATTGCAAAACGTTAAGAGACCTTTTTTGTAGAGAATTAAGTATCCTACTTTTTATGTTCTATGATATTTTTTGATCAGATGCGTAGTTCTCGAGATATATCAAGATATTTAAAAGTTCCGAAGCCGCACCAACATAATAGAGATACAGAAACACCGTAGCCCCTTTCTTTGCGATAACTCTGCACTACTGCGAGCTGCAAATGCCACTTCCAGCTTAGCTGTGCAGAAGAAGAACAACAAGAAGAAGAAATATCTCGAAATATGTCCGTCAGGCCCCTTCCCTTGAGATAAATCTGCAAATATCTCGGAAACGAAGCGAGCTATGGCAAAATGTTAAGAGACCTTTTTTGTAGAGAATTATGTTTCCTACAATTTATGTTCTATGATATTTTTTGATCAGAAGCGTAGTTTTCGAGATATATCGAGATATTTAAAAGTTCCGAAGCCGCACCAACATAATAGAGATACAGAAACACCGTGGCCCCTTTCTTTGGGATAACTCTGCACTATTGCGAGCTGGAAATGCCACTTCCAGTTTAGCTGTGCAGAAGAAGAACAACAAGAAGAAGAAATATCTCGAAATATGTCCGTCAGGACCCTTCCCTTGAGATAAATCTGCAAATATCTCGGAAACGAAGCGAGCTATTGCAAAACGTTAAGAGACCTTTTTTGTAGAGAATTAAGTTTCCTACTTTTTATGTTCTATGATATTTTTTGATCAGATGCGTAGTTCTCGAGATATATCAAGATATTTAAAAGCTCCGAAGCTGCACCAACATAATAGAGGTACAGAGACACCGTGGCCCCTTTCTTTGAGATAACTCTGCACTATTGCGGGCTGCAAATGCCACTTCCAGCTTAGCTGTGCAGAAGAAGAACAACAAGAATAAGAAATATTTCGAAATATGTCCGTCAGGCCCCTTCCATGGAGATAAATCTGCAAATATCTCGGAAACGAAGCGAGCTACGGCAAAATGTTAAGAGACCTTTTTTGTAGAAAATTAGGTTTCCTACTTTTTATGTTCTATGATATTTTTTGATCAGATGCGTAGTTCTCGAGATATATCAAGATATTTAAAAGTTCCGAAGCCGCACCAACATAATAGAGATACAGAAACACCGTGGCCCCTTTCTTTGAGATAACTCTGCACTATTGCGAGCTGTAAATGCCACTTCCAGCTTAGCTGTGCAGAAGAAGAACAACAAGAAGAAGAAATATCTCGAAATATGTCCGTCAGGCCCCTTCCCTTGAGATATATCTGCAAATATCTCGGAAACGAAGCGAGCTATGGCAAAATGTTAAGAGACCTTTTTTGTAGAGAATTATGTTTCCTACAATTTATGTTCTACGATATTTTTTGGTCAGAAGCGTAGTTTTCGAGATATATCGAGATATTTAAAAGTTCCGAAGCCGCACCAACATAATAGATATACAGAAACACCGTGGCCCCTTTCTTTGAGATAACTCTGCACTAGTGCGAGCTGCAAATGCCACTTCCAGCTTAGCTGTGCAGAAGAAGAACAACAAGAAGAAGAAATATCTCGAAATATGTCCGTCAGGCCCCTTCCCTTGAGATAAATCTGCAAATATCTCGGAAACGAAGCGAGCTATGGCAAAATCTTAAGAGACCTTTTTTGTAGAGAATTAAATTTCCTACTTTTTATGTTCTATGGTATTTTTTGATCCGATGCGTAGTTCTCGAGATATATCAAGATATTTAAAAGTTCCGAAGCCGCACCAACATAATAGAGATACAGAAACACCGTGGCCCCTTTCTTTGAGATAACTCTGCACTATTGCGAGCTGCAAATGCCACTTCCAGCTTAGCTGTGCAGAAGAAGAACAACAAGAAGAAGAAATATCTCGAAATATGTCCGTCAGGCCCCTTCCCTTGAGATAAATCTGCAAATATCTCGGAAACGAAGCGAGCTATGGCAAAATGTTTAGAGACCTTTCTTGTAGAGAATTAAGTTTCCTACTTTTTATGTAGTATGATATTTTTTGATCAGATGCGTAGTTCTCGAGATATATCAAGATATTTAAAAGTTCCGAAGCCGCACCAACATAATAGAGATACAGAAACACCGTGGCCCCTTTCTTTGAGATAACTCTGCACTATTGCGCGCTGCAAATGCCACTTCCAGCTTAGCTGGGCAGAAGAAGAACAACAAGAAGGAGAAATATCTCGAAATATGTCCGTCAGGCCCCTTCCCTTGAGATAAATCTGCAAATATCTCGGAAACGAAGCGAGCTATGGCAAAATGTTAAGAGACCTTTTTTGTAGAGAATTAAGTTTCCTACTTTTTATGTTCTATGATATTTTTCGATCAGAAGCGTAGTTCTCGAGATATATCAAGATATTTAAAAGTTCCGAAGCCGCACCAACATAATAGAGATACAGAAACACCGTGGGCCCTTTCTTTGAGATAACTCTGCACTATTGCGAGCTGTAAATGCCACTTCCAGCTTAGCTGTGCAGAAGAAGAACAACAAGAAGAAGAAATATCTCGAAATATGTCCGTCAGGCCCCTTCCCTTGAGATATATCTGCAAATATCTCGGAAACGAAGCGAGCTATGGCAAAATGTTAAGAGACCTTTTTTGTAGAGAATTAAGTTTCCTACTTTTTATGTTCTATGATATTTTTTGATCAGATGCGTAGTTCTCGAGATATATCAAGATATTTAAAAGCTCCGAAGCTGCACCAACATAATAGAGGTACAGAGACACCGTGGCCCCTTTCTTTGAGATAACTCTGCACTATTGCGGGCTGCAAATGCCACTTCCAGCTTAGCTGTGCAGAAGAAGAACAACAAGAATAAGAAATATTTCGAAATATGTCCGTCAGGCCCCTTCCCTTGAGATAAATCTGCAAATATCTCGGAAACGAAGCGAGCTACGGCAAAATGTTAAGAGACCTTTTTTGTAGAAAATTAGGTTTCCTACTTTTTATGTTCTATGATATTTTTTGATCAGATGCGTAGTTCTCGAGATATATCAAGATATTTAAAAGTTCCGAAGCCGCACCAACATAATAGAGATACAGAAACACCGTGGCCCCTTTCTTTGCGATAACTCTGCACTATTGCGAGCTGCAAATGCCACTTCCAGCTTAGCTGTGCAGAAGAAGAACAACAAGAAGAAGAAATATCTCGAAATATGTCCATCAGGACCCTTCCCTTGAGATAAATCTGCAAATATCTCGGAAACGAAGCGAGCTATTGCAAAACGTTAAGAGACCTTTTTTG
Source organism: Osmia lignaria lignaria (assembly GCF_051020975.1). Lineage (NCBI taxonomy): Eukaryota > Metazoa > Arthropoda > Insecta > Hymenoptera > Megachilidae > Osmia > Osmia lignaria. The sequence continues at coordinate 1,877,191 of NW_027478170.1, read as the reverse complement.
TAGAGAATTAAGTATCCTACTTTTTATGTTCTATGATATTTTTTGATCAGATGCGTAGTTCTCGAGATATATCAAGATATTTAAAAGTTCCGAAGCCGCACCAACATAATAGAGATACAGAAACACCGTAGCCCCTTTCTTTGCGATAACTCTGCACTACTGCGAGCTGCAAATGCCACTTCCAGCTTAGCTGTGCAGAAGAAGAACAACAAGAAGAAGAAATATCTCGAAATATGTCCGTCAGGCCCCTTCCCTTGAGATAAATCTGCAAATATCTCGGAAACGAAGCGAGCTATGGCAAAATGTTAAGAGACCTTTTTTGTAGAGAATTATGTTTCCTACAATTTATGTTCTATGATATTTTTTGATCAGAAGCGTAGTTTTCGAGATATATCGAGATATTTAAAAGTTCCGAAGCCGCACCAACATAATAGAGATACAGAAACACCGTGGCCCCTTTCTTTGGGACAACTCTGCACTATTGCGAGCTGGAAATGCCACTTCCAGTTTAGCTGTGCAGAAGAAGAACAACAAGAAGAAGAAATATCTCGAAATATGTCCGTCAGGACCCTTCCCTTGAGATAAATCTGCAAATATCTCGGAAACGAAGCGAGCTATTGCAAAACGTTAAGAGACCTTTTTTGTAGAGAATTAAGTTTCCTACTTTTTATGTTCTATGATATTTTTTGATCAGATGCGTAGTTCTCGAGATATATCAAGATATTTAAAAGCTCCGAAGCTGCACCAACATAATAGAGGTACAGAGACACCGTGGCCCCTTTCTTTGAGATAACTCTGCACTATTGCGGGCTGCAAATGCCACTTCCAGCTTAGCTGTGCAGAAGAAGAACAACAAGAATAAGAAATATTTCGAAATATGTCCGTCAGGCCCCTTCCATGGAGATAAATCTGCAAATATCTCGGAAACGAAGCGAGCTACGGCAAAATGTTAAGAGACCTTTTTTGTAGAAAATTAGGTTTCCTACTTTTTATGTTCTATGATATTTTTTGATCAGATGCGTGGTTCTCGAGATATATCAAGATATTTAAAAGTTCCGAAGCCGCACCAACATAATAGAGATACAGAAACACCGTGGCCCCTTTCTTTGCGATAACTCTGCACTATTGCGAGCTGCAAATGCCACTTCCAGCTTAGCTGTGCAGAAGAAGAACAACAAGAAGAAGAAATATCTCGAAATATGTCCATCAGGACCCTTCCCTTGAGATAAATCTGCAAATATCTCGGAAACGAAGCGAGCTATGGCAAAATGTTAAGAGACCTTTTTTGTAGAGAATTATGTTTCCTACAATTTATGTTCTATGATATTTTTTGATCAGAAGCGTAGTTTTCGAGATATATCGAGATATTTAAAAGTGCCGAAGCCGCACCAACATAATAGAGATACAGAAACACCGTGGCCCCTTTCTTTGGGATAACTCTGCACTATTGCGAGCTGAAAATGCCACTTCCAGTTTAGCTGTGCAGAAGAAGAACAACAAGAAGAAGAAATATCTCGAAATATGTCCGTCAGGACCCTTCCCTTGAGATAAATCTGCAAATATCTCGGAAACGAAGCGAGCTATTGCAAAACGTTAAGAGACCTTTTTTGTAGAGAATTAAGTTTCCTACTTTTTATCTTCTATGATATTTTTTGATCAGATGCGTAGTTCTCGAGATATATCAAGATATTTAAAAGCTCCGAAGCTGCACCAACATAATAGAGGTACAGAAACACCGTGGCCCCTTTCTTTGAGATAACTCTGCACTAGTGCGAGCTGCAAATGCCACTTCCAGCTTAGCTGTGCAGAAGAAGAACAACAAGAAGAAGAAATATCTCGAAATATGTCCGTCAGGCCCCTTCCCTTGAGATAAATCTGCAAATATCTCGGAAACGAAGCGAGCTATGGCAAAATGTTAAGAGACCTTTCTTGTAGAGAATTAAGTTTCCTACCTTTTATGTAGTATGATATTTTTTGATCAGATGCGTAGTTCTCGAGATATATCAAGATATTTAAAAGTTCCGAAGCCGCACCAACATAATAGAGATACAGAAACACCGTGGCCCCTTTCTTTGAGATAACTCTGCACTATTGCGAGCTGTAAATGCCACTTCCAGCTTAGCTGTGCAGAAGAAGAACAACAAGAAGAAGAAATATCTCGAAATATGTCCGTCAGGCCCCTTCCCTTGAGATATATCTGCAAATATCTCGGAAACGAAGCGAGCTATGGCAAAATGTTAAGAGACCTTTTTTGTAGAGAATTATGTTTCCTACAATTTATGTTCTACGATATTTTTTGGTCAGAAGCGTAGTTTTCGAGATATATCGAGATATTTAAAAGTTCCGAAGCCGCACCAACATAATAGATATACAGACACACCGTGGCCCCTTTCTTTGAGATAACTCTGCACTAGTGCGAGCTGCAAATGCCACTTCCAGCTTAGCTGTGCAGAAGAAGAACAACAAGAAGAAGAAATATCTCGAAATATGTCCGTCAGGCCCCTTCCCTTGAGATAAATCTGCAAATATCTCGGAAACGAAGCGAGCTATGGCAAAATCTTAAGAGACCTTTTTTGTAGAGAATTAAGTTTCCTACTTTTTATGTTCTATGGTATTTTTTGATCCGATGCGTAGTTCTCGAGATATATCAAGATATTTAAAAGTTCCGAAGCCGCACCAACATAATAGAGATACAGAAACACCGTGGCCCCTTTCTTTGAGATAACTCTGCACTATTGCGAGCTGCAAATGCCACTTCCAGCTTAGCTGTGCAGAAGAAGAACAACAAGAAGAAGAAATATCTCGAAATATGTCCGTCAGGCCCCTTCCCTTGAGATAAATCTGCAAATATCTCGGAAACGAAGCGAGCTATGGCAAAATGTTTAGAGACCTTTCTTGTAGAGAATTAAGTTTCCTACTTTTTATGTAGTATGATATTTTTTGATCAGATGCGTAGTTCTCGAGATATATCAAGATATTTAAAAGTTCCGAAGCCGCACCAACATAATAGAGATACAGAAACACCGTGGCCCCTTTCTTTGAGATAACTCTGCACTATTGCGCGCTGCAAATGCCACTTCCAGCTTAGCTGGGCAGAAGAAGAACAACAAGAAGAAGAAATATCTCGAAATATGTCCGTCAGGCCCCTTCCCTTGAGATAAATCTGCAAATATCTCGGAAACGAAGCGAGCTATGGCAAAATGTTAAGAGACCTTTTTTGTAGAGAATTAAGTTTCCTACTTTTTATGTTCTATGATATTTTTCGATCAGAAGCGTAGTTCTCGAGATATATCAAGATATTTAAAAGTTCCGAAGCCGCACCAACATAATAGAGATACAGAAACACCGTGGGCCCTTTCTTTGAGATAACTCTGCACTATTGCGAGCTGTAAATGCCACTTCCAGCTTAGCTGTGCAGAAGAAGAACAACAAGAAGAAGAAATATCTCGAAATATGTCCGTCAGGCCCCTTCCCTTGAGATATATCTGCAAATATCTCGGAAACGAAGCGAGCTATGGCAAAATGTTAAGAGACCTTTTTTGTAGAGAATTATGCTTCCTACAATTTATGTTCTATGATATTTTTTGATCAGAAGCGTAGTTTTCGAGATATATCGAGATATTTAAAAGTTCCGAAGCCGCACCAACATAATAGAGATACAGAAACACCGTGGCCCCTTTCGTTGAGATAACTCTGCACTAGTGCGAGCCGCAAATGCCACTTCCAGCTTAGCTGTGCAGAAGAAGAACAACAAGAAGAAGAAATATCTCGAAATATGTCCGTCAGGCCCCTTCCCTTGAGATAAATCTGCAAATATCGCGGAAACGAAGCGAGCTATGGCAAAATGTTAAGAGACCTTTTTTGTAGAGAATTAAGTTTCCTACTTTTTATGTTCTATGATATTTTTTGATCAGAAGCGTAGTTTTCGAGATATATCGAGATATTTAAAAGTTCCGAAGCCGCACCAACATAATAGAGATACAGAAACACCGTGGCCCCTTTCGTTGAGATAACTCTGCACTAGTGCGAGCCGCAAATGCCACTTCCAGCTTAGCTGTGCAGAAGAAGAACAACAAGAAGAAGAAATATCTCGAAATATGTCCGTCAGGCCCCTTCCCTTGAGATAAATCTGCAAATATCTCGGAAACGAAGCGAGCTATGGCAAAATGTTAAGAGACCTTTTTTGTAGAGAATTAAGTTTCCTACTTTTTATGTTCTATGATATTTTTTGATCAGATGCGTAGTTCTCGAGATATATCAAGATATTTAAAAGTTCCGAAGCCGCACCAACATAATAGAGATACAGAAACACCGTGGCCCCTTTCTTTGAGATAACTCTGCACTATTGCGAGCTGCAAATGCCACTTCCAGCTTAGCTGTGCAGAGGAAGAACAACAAGAAGAAGAAATATCTCGAAATATGTCCGTCAGGCCAGTTCCTTTGAGCTGAATCTGCAAATATCTCGGAAACGAAGCGAGCTATGGCAAAATGTTAAGAGACGTTTTTTGTAGAGAATTATGTTTCCTACAATTTATGTTCTATGATATTTTTTGATCAGAAGCGTAGTTTTCGAGATATATCGAGATATTTAAAAGTTCCGAAGCCGCACCAACATAATAGGGATACAGAAACACCGTGGCCCCTTCCTTTGAGATAACTCTGCACTAGTGCGAGCCGCAAATGCCACTTCCAGCTTAGCTGTGCAGAAGAAGAACAACAAGAAGAAGAAATATCTCGAAATATGTCCGTCAGGCCCCTTCCCTTGAGATAAATCTGCAAATATCTCGGAAACGAAGCGAGCTATGGCAAAATGTTAAGAGACATTTTTTGTAGATAATTAAGTTTCCTACTTTTTATGTTCTATGATATTTTTCGATCAGAGGCGTAGTTCTCGAGATATATCAAGATATTTAAAAGTTCCGAAGCCGCACCAACATAATAGAGATACAGAAACACCGTGGCCCCTTTCTTTGAGATAACTCTGCACTATTGCGAGCTGTAAATGCCACTTCCAGCTTAGCTGTGCAGAAGAAGAACAACAAGAAGAAGAAATATCTCGAAATATGTCCGTCAGGCCACTTCCCTTGAGATAAATCTGCAAATATCTCGGAAACAAAGCGAGCTATGGCAAAATGTTTAGAGACGTTTTTTGTAGAGAATTATGTTTCCTACAATTTATGTTCTATGATATTTTTTGATCAGAAGCGTAGTTTTCGAGATATATCGAGATATTTAAAAGTTCCGAAGCCGCACCAACATAATAGAGATACAGAAACACCGTGGCCCCTTTCTTTGAGATAACTCTGCACTAGTGCGAGCCGCACATGCCACTTCCAGCTTAGCTGTGCAGAAGAAGAACAACAAGAAGAAGTATCTCGAAATATGTCCGACAGGCCCCTTCCCTTGAGATAAATCTGCAAATATCTCGGAAACGAAGCGAGCTATGGCGAAATGTTAAGAGACCTTTTTTGTAGAGAATTAAGTTTCCTACTTTTTATCTTCTATGATATTTTTTGATCAGATGCGTAGTTCTCGAGATAGATCAAGATACTTAAAAGTTCCGAAGTCGCACCAACATAATAGAGATACAGAAACACCGTCGCCCCTCTCTTTGAGATAACTCTGCACTATTGCGAGCTGCAAATGCCACTTCCAGCATAGCTGTGCAGAAGAAGAACAACAAGAAGAAGAAATATCTCGAAATATGTCCGTCAGGCCCCTTCCCTGGAGATAAATCTGCAAATATCTCGGAAACGAAGCGAGCTATGGCAAAATGTTTAGAGACCTTTCTTGTAGAGAATTAAGTTTCCTACTTTTTATGTAGTATGATATTTTTTGATCAGATGCGTAGTTCTCGAGATATATCAAGATATTTAAAAGTTCCGAAGCCGCACCAACATAATAGAGATACAGAAACACCGTGGCCCCTTTCTTTGAGATAACTCTGCACTATTGCGCGCTGCAAATGCCACTTCCAGCTTAGCTGTGCAGAAGAAGAACAACAAGAAGAAGAAATATCTCGAAATATGTCCGTCAGGCCCCTTCCCTTGAGATAAATCTGCAAATATCTCGGAAACCAAGCGAGCTATGGCAAAATGTTAAGAGACCTTTTTTGTAGATAATTAAGTTTCCTACTTTTTATGTTCTATGATATTTTTCGATCAGAGGCGTAGTTCTCGAGATATATCAAGATATTTAAAAGTTCCGAAGCCGCACCAACATAATAGAGATACAGAAACACCGTGGCCCCTTTCTTTGAGATAACTCTGCACTATTGCGAGCTGCAAATGCCACTTCCAGCTTAGCTGTGCAGAGGAAGAACAACAAGAAGAAGAAATATCTCGAAATATGTCCGTCAGGCCAGTTCCTTTGAGCTGAATCGGCAAATATCTCGGAAACGAAGCGAGCTATGGCAAAATGTTAAGAGACGTTTTTTGTAGAGAATTATGTTTCCTACAATTTATGTTCTATGATATTTTTTGATCAGAAGCGTAGTTTTCGAGATATATCGAGATATTTAAAAGTTCCGAAGCCGCACCAACATAATAGGGATACAGAAACACCGTGGCCCCTTCCTTTGAGATAACTCTGCACTAGTGCGAGCCGCAAATGCCACTTCCAGCTTAGCTGTGCAGAAGAAGAACAACAAGAAGAAGAAATATCTCGAAATATGTCCGTCAGGCCCCTTCCCTTGAGATAAATCTGCAAATATCTCGGAAACGAAGCGAGCTATGGCAAAATGTTAAGAGACCTTTTTTGTAGATAATTAAGTTTCCTACTTTTTATGTTCTATGATATTTTTCGATCAGAGGCGTAGTTCTCGAGATATATCAAGATATTTAAAAGTTCCGAAGCCGCACCAACATAATAGAGATACAGAAACACCGTGGCCCCTTTCTTTGAGATAACTCTGCACTATTGCGAGCTGTAAATGCCACTTCCAGCTTAGCTGTGCAGAAGAAGAAGAACAAGAAGAAGAAATATCTCGAAATATGTCCGTCAGGCCCCTTCCCTTGAGATAAATATGCAAATATCTCGGAAACGAAGCGAGCTATGGCAAAATGTTAAGAAACCTTTTTTGTAGAGAATTAAGTTTCCTATTTTTTATGTTCTATGATATTTTTTGATCAAATGCGTAGTTCTCGAGATATATCAAGATATTTAAAAGTTCCGAAGCCGCACCATCATAATAGAGATACAGAAACACCGTGGCCCCTTTCTTTGAGATAACTCTGCACTATTGCGAGCTGCAAATGCCACTTCCAGCTTAGCTGTGCAGAGGAAGAACAACAAGAAGAAGAAATATCTCGAAATCTGTCCGTCAGGCCAGTTCCTTTGAGCTGAATCTGCAAACATCTCGGAAACGAAGCGAGCTATGGCAAAATGTTAAGAGACGTTTTTTGTAGAGAATTATGTTTCCTACAATTTATGTCCTATGATATTTTTTGATCAGAAGCGTAGTTTTCGAGATATATCGAGATACTTAAAAGTTCCGAAGCCGCACCAACATAATAGAGATACAGAAACACCGTGGCCCCTTTCTTTGAGATAACTGTGCACTAGTGCGAGCCGCAAATGCCACCTCCAGCTTAGCTGTGCAGAAGAAGAACAACAAGAAGAAGAAATATCTCGAAATATGTCCGTCAGGCCCCTTCCCTTGAGATAAATCTGCAAATATCTCGGAAACGAAGCGAGCTATGGCAAAATGTTAAGAGACCTTTTTTGTAGAGAATTAAGTTTCCTACTTTTTATGTTCTATGATATTTTTTGATCAGACGCGTAGTTTTCGAGATATATCGAGATATTTAAAAGTTCCGAAGCCGCACCAACATAATAGAGATACAGAAACACCGTGGCCCCTTTCTTTGAGATAACTCTGCACTAGTGAGAGCCGCAAATGCCACTTCCAGCTTAGCTGTGCAGAAGAAGAACAACAAGAAGAAGAAATATCTCGAAATATGTCCGTCAGGCCCCTTCCCTTGAGATAAATATGCAAATATCTCGGAAACGAAGCGAGCTATGGCAAAATGGAAAGAGACCTTTTTTGTAGAGAATTAAGTTTCCTACTTTTTATGTTCTATGATATTTTTTGATCAGATGCGTAGTTCTCGAGATATATCAAGATATTTAAAAGTTCCGAAGCTGCACCAACATAATAGAGGTACAGAAACACCGTGGCCTCTTTCTTTGAGATAACTCTGCACTATTGCGAGCCGCAAATGCCACTTCCAGCCTAGCTGTGCAGACGAAGAACACCAAGAAGAAGAAATATCTGGAAATATGTCCGTCAGGCCCCTTCCCTTGAAATAAATATGCAAATATCTCGGAAACGAAGCGAGCTATGGCAAAATGTTAAGAGACCTTTTTTGTAGAGAATTAAGTTTCCTACTTTTTATGTTCTATGATATTTTTTGATCAGATGCGTAGTTCTCGAGATATATCAAGATATTTAAAAGTTCCGAAGCTGCACCAACATAATAGAGGTACAGAAACACCGTGGCCTCTTTCTTTGAGATAACTCTGCACTATTGCGAGCTGCAAATGCCGCTTCGAGCTTAGCTGTGCAGAAGAAGAACAACAAGAAGAAGAAATATCTCGAAATATGTCCGTCAGACCCCTTCCCTTGAGATGAATCTGCAAATATCTTGGAAACGAAGCGAGCTATGGCAAAATGTTAAGAGACCTTTTTTGTAGAGAATAATGTTTCCTACAATTTACGTTCTATGATATTTTTTGATCAGAAGCGTAGTTTTCGAGATATATCGAGATATTTAAAAGTTCCGAAGCTGCACCAACATAATAGAGGTACAGAAACACCGTGGCCTCTTTCTTTGAGATAACTCTGCACTATTGCGAGCTGCAAATGCCACTTCCAGCTTAGCTGTGCAGAAGAAGAACAACAAGAAGAAGAAATATCTCGAAATATGTCCATCAGGACCCTTCCCTTGAGATAAATCTGCAAATATCTCGGAAACGAAGCGAGCTATTGCAAAACGTTAAGAGACCTTTTTTGTAGAGAATTAAGTATCCTACTTTTTATGTTCTATGATATTTTTTGATCAGAAGCGTAGTTCTCGAGATATATCAAGATATTTAAAAGTTCCGAAGCCGCACCAACATAATAGAGATACAGAAACACCGTAGCCCCTTTCTTTGCGATAACTCTGCACTACTGCGAGCTGCAAATGCCACTTCCAGCTTAGCTGTGCAGAAGAAGAACAACAAGAAGAAGAAATATCTCGAAATATGTCCGTCAGGCCCCTTCCCTTGAGATAAATCTGCAAATATCTCGGAAACGAAGCGAGCTATGGCAAAATGTTAAGAGACCTTTTTTGTAGAGAATTATGTTTCCTACAATTTATGTTCTATGATATTTTTTGATCAGATGCGTAGTTCTCGAGATATATCAAGATATTTAAAAGTTCCGAAGCCGCACCAACATAATAGAGATACAGAAACACCGTGGCCCCTTTCTTTGAGATAACTCTGCACTATTGCGAGCTGTAAATGCCACTTCCAGCTTAGCTGTGCAGAAGAAGAACAACAAGAAGAAGAAATATCTCGAAATATGTCCGTCAGGCCCCTTCCCTTGAGATATATCTGCAAATATCTCTGAAACGAAGCGAGCTATGGCAAAATGTTAAGAGACCTTTTTTGTAGAGAATTATGTTTCCTACAATTTATGTTCTATGATATTTTTTGATCAGAAGCGTAGTTTTCGAGATATATCGAGATATTTAAAAGTTCCGAAGCCGCACCAACATAATAGTGCTACAGAAACACCGTGGCCCCTTTCTTTGAGATAACTCTGCACTATTGCGAGCTGCAAATGCCACTTCCAGCTTAGCTGTGCAGAGGAAGAACAACAAGAAGAAGAAATATCTCGAAATATGTCCGTCAGGCCAGTTCCTTTGAGCTGAATCTGCAAATATCTCGGAAACGAAGCGAGCTATGGCAAAATGTTAAGAGACGTTTTTTGTAGAGAATTATGTTTCCTACAATTTATGTTCTATGATATTTTTTGATCAGAAGCGTAGTTTTCGAGATATATCAAGATATTTAAAAGTTCCGAAGCCGCACCAACATAATAGAGATACAGAAACACCGTCGCCCCTTTCTTTGAGATAACTCTGCACTATTGCGAGCTGCAAATGCCATTCCAGCTTAGCTGTGCAGAGGAAGAACAACAAGAAGAAGAAATATCTCGAAATATGTCCGTCAGGCCCCTTCCCTTGAGATAAATCTGCAAATATCTCGGAAACGAAGCGAGCTATGGCAAAATGTTAAGAGACCTTTTTTGTAGAGAATTAAGTTTCCTACTTTTTATGTTCTATGATATTTTTTGATCAGATGCGCAGTTCTCGAGATATATCAAGATATTTAAAAGTTCCGAAGCCGCACCAACATAATGGAGATACAGAAACACCGTGGCCCCTTTCTTTGAGATAACTCTGCACTAGTGCGAGCCGCAAATGCCACTTCCAGCTTAGCTGTGCAGAAGAAGAACAACAAGAAGAAGAAATATCTCGAAATATGTCCGTCAGGCCCCTTCCCTTGAGATAAATCTGCAAATATCTCGGAAACGAAGCGAGCTATGGCAAAATGTTAAGAGACCTTTTTTGTAGAGAATTAAGTTTCCTACTTTTTATGTTCTATGATATTTTTTGATCAGATGCGTAGTTCTCGAGATATATCAAGATATTTAAAAGTTCCGAAGCCGCACCAACATAATAGAGATACAGAAACACCGTGGCTCCTTTCTTTGAGATAACTCTGCACTATTGCGAGCTGGAAATGCCACTTCCAGTTTAGCTGTGCAGAAGAAGAACAACAAGAAGAAGAAATATCTCGAAATATGTCCGTTAGGCCCCTTCCCTTGAGATAAATCTGCAAATATCTCGGAAACGAAGCGAGCTATGGCAAAATGTTAAGAGACCATTTTTGTAGAGAATTAAGTTTCCTACTTTTTATGTTCTATGATATTTTTTGATCAGATGCGTAGTTCTCGAGATATATCAAGATATTTAAAAGTTCCGAAGCCGCACCAACATAATAGAGATACAGAAACACCGTCGCCCCTTTCTTTGAGATAACTCTGCACTATTGCGAGCTGCAAATGCCATTCCAGCTTAGCTATGCAGAGGAAGAACAACAAGAAGAAGAAATATCTCGAAATATGTCCGTCAGGCCCCTTCCCTTGAGATAAATCTGCAAATATCTCGGAAACGAAGCGAGCTATGGCAAAATGTTTAGAGACCTTTCTTGTAGAGAATTAAGTTTCCTACTTTTTATGTAGTATGATATTTTTTGATCAGATGCGTAGTTCTCGAGATATATCAAGATATTTAAAAGTTCCGAAGCTGCACCAACATAATAGAGGTACAGAAACACCGTGGCCTCTTTCTTTGAGATAACTCTGCACTATTGCGAGCTGCAAATGCCGCTTCGACCTTAGCTGTGCAGAAGAAGAACAACAAGAAGAAGAAATATCTCGAAATATGTCCGTCAGACCCCTTCCCTTGAGATGAATCTGCAAATATCTTGGAAACGAAGCGAGCTATGGCAAAATGTTTAGAGACCTTTCTTGTAGAGAATTAAGTTTCCTACTTTTTATGTAGTATGATATTTTTTGATCAGATGCGTAGTTCTCGAGATATATCGAGATATTTAAAAGTTCCGAAGCCGCACCAACATAATAGAGATACAGAAACACCGTGGCCCCTTTCTTTGAGATAACTCTGCACTATTGCGACCTGCAAATGCCACTTCCAGCTCAGCTGTGCAGAAGAAGAACAACAAGAAGAAGAAATATCTCGAAATATGTCCGTCAGGCCCCTTCCCTTGAGATAAATCTGCAAATATCTCGGAAACGAAGCGAGCTATGGCAAAATGTTAAGAGACCTTTTTTGTAGAGAATTAAGTTTCCTACTTTTTATGTTCAATGATATTTTTTGATCAGATGCGTAGTTCTCGAGATATATCAAGATATTTAAAAGTTCCGAAGCTGCACCAACATAATAGAGGTACAGAAACACCGTGGCCTCTTTCTTTGAGATAACTCTGCACTATTGAGAGCTGCAAATGCCACTTCGAGCTTAGCTGTGCAGAAGAAGAACACCAAGAAGAAGAAATATCTCGAAATATGTCCGTCAGGCCCCTTCCCTTGAAATAAATATGCAAATATCTCGGAAACGAAGCGAGCTATGGCAAAATGTTAAGAGACCTTTTTTGTAGAGAATTAAGTTTCCTACTTTTTATGTTCTATGATATTTTTTGATCAGATGCGTAGTTCTCGAGATATATCAAGATATTTAAAAGTTCCGAAGCCGCACCAACATAATAGAGATACAGAAACACCGTGGCCCCTTTCTTTGAGATAACTCTGCACTATTGCGAGCTGCAAATGCCACTTCCAGCTTAGCTGTGCAGAGGAAGAACAACAAGAAGAAGAAATATCTCGAAATATGTCCGTCAGGCCAGTTCCTTTGAGCTGAATCTGCAAATATCTCGGAAACGAAGCGAGCTATGGCAAAATGTTAAGAGACGTTTTTTGTAGAGAATTATGTTTCCTACAATTTATGTTCTATGATATTTTTTGATCAGAAGCGTAGTTTTCGAGATATATCGAGATATTTAAAAGTTCCGAAGACGCACCAACATAATAGAGATACAGAAACACCGTGGCCCCTTTCCTTGAGATAACTGTGCACTAGTGCGAGCCGCAAATGCCACTTCCAGCTTAGCTGTGCAGAAGAAGAACAACAAGAAGAAGAAATATCTCGAAATATGTCCGTCAGGCCCCTTCCCTTGAGATATATCTGCAAATATCTCGGAAACGAAGCGAGCTATGGCAAAATGTTAAGAGACCGTTTTTGTAGAGAATTATGTTTCCTACTTTTTATGTTCTATGATATTTTTTGATCAGACGTGTAGTTCTCGAGATATATCAAGATATTAAAAGTTCCGAAGCCGCACCAACATAATAGAGATACAGAAACACCGTGGCCCCTTTCTTTGAGATAACTCTGCACTAGTGCGAGCCGCAAATGCCACTTCCAGCTTAGCTGTGCAGAAGAAGAACAACAAGAAGAAGAAATATCTCGACATATGTCCGTTAGGCCCCTTCCCTTGAGATAAATCTGCAAATATCTCGGAAACGAAGCGAGCTATGGCAAAATCTTAAGAGACCTTTTTTGTAGAGAATTAAGTTTCCTACTTTTTATGGTCTATGATATTTTTTGATCAGATGCGTAGTTCTCGAGATATATCAAGATATTTAAAAGTTCCGAAGCCGCACCAACATAATAGAGATACAGAAACACCGTGGCCCCTTTCTTTGAGATATCTCTGCACTATTGCGAGCTGTAAATGCCACTTCCAGCTTAGCTGTGCAGAAGAAGAACAACAAGAAGAAGAAATATCTCGAAATATGTCCGTCAGGCCCCTGCCCTTGAGATATATCTGCAAATATCTCGGAAACGAAGCGAGCTATGGCAAAATGTTAAGAGACCTTTTTTGTAGAGAATTATGTTTCCTACAATTTATGTTCTATGATATTTTTTGATCAGAAGCGTAGTTTTCGGGATATATCGAGATATTTAAAAGTTCCGAAGCCGCACCAACATAATAGAGATACAGAAACACCGTGGCCCCTTTCTTTGAGATAACTCTGCAATAGTGCGAGCCGCAAATGCCACTTCCAGCTTAGCTGTGCAGAAGAAGAACAACAAGAAGAAGAAATATCTCGAAATATGTCCGTCAGGCCCCTTCCCTTGAGATATATCTGCAAATATCTCGGAAACGAAGCGAGCTATGGCAAAATGTTAAGAGACCGTTTTTGTAGAGAATTAAGTTTCCTACTTTTTATGTTCTATGATATTTTTTGATCAGATGCGTAGTTCTCGAGATATATCAAGATATTTAAAAGTTCCGAAGCCGCACCAACATAATAGAGATACAGAAACACCGTGGCCCCTTTCTTTGAGATAACTCTGCACTAGTGCGAGCCGCAAATGCCACTTCCAGCTTAGCTGTGCAGAAGAAGAACAACAAGAAGAAGAAATATCTCGAAATATGTCCGTCAGGCCCCTTCCCTTGAGATAAATCTGCAAATATCTCGGAAACGAAGCGAGCTATGGCAAAATGTTAAGAGACCTTTTTTGTAGAGAATTAAGTTTCCTACTTTTTATGTTCTATGATATTTTTTGATCAGATGCGTAGTTCTCGAGATATATCAAGATATTTAAAAGTTCCGAAGCCGCACCAACATAATAGAGATACAGAAACACCGTGGCTCCTTTCTTTGAGATAACTCTGCACTATTGCGAGCTGGAAATGCCACTTCCAGTTTAGCTGTGCAGAAGAAGAACAACAAGAAGAAGAAATATCTCGAAATATGTCCGTTAGGCCCCTTCCCTTGAGATAAATCTGCAAATATCTCGGAAACGAAGCGAGCTATGGCAAAATGTTAAGAGACCTTTTTTGTAGAGAATTAAGTTTCCTACTTTTTACGTTCTATGATATTTTTTGATCAGATGCGTAGTTCTCGAGATATATCAAGATATTTAAAAGTTCCGAAGCCGCACCAACATAATAGAGATACAGAAACACCGTGGCCCCTTTCTTTGAGATAACTCTGCACTATTGCGAGCTGGAAATGCCACTTCCAGTTTAGCTGTGCAGAAGAAGAACAACAAGAAGAAGAAATATCACGAAATATGTCCGTTAGGCCCCATCCCTTGAGATAAATCTGCAAATATCTCGGAAACGAAGCGAGCTATGGCAAAATGTTAAGAGACCTTTTTTGTAGAGAATTAAGTTTCCTCCTTTTTATGTTCTATGATATTTTTTGATCAGATGCGCAGTTCTCGAGATATATCAAGATATTTAAAAGTTCCGAAGCCGCACCAACATAATAGAGATACAGAAACACCGTGGCTCCTTTCTTTGAGATAACTCTGCACTATTGCGAGCTGGAAATGCCACTTCCAGTTTAGCTGTGCAGAAGAAGAACAACAAGAAGAAGAAATATCTCGAAATATGTCCGTTAGGCCCCTTCCCTTGAGATATATCTGCAAATATCTCGGAAACGAAGCGAGCTATGGCAAAATGTTAAGAGACCTTTTTTGTAGAGAATTAAGTTTCCTACTTTTTACGTTCTATGGTATTTTTTGATCAGATGCGTAGTTCTCGAGATATATCAAGATATTTAAAAGTTCCGAAGCCGCACCAACATAATAGAGATACAGAAACACCGTGGCCCCTTTCTTTGAGATAACTCTGCACTATTGCGAGCTGGAAATGCCACTTCCAGTTTAGCTGTGCAGAAGAAGAACAACAAGAAGAAGAAATATCACGAAATATGTCCGTTAGGCCCCTTCCCTTGAGATAAATCTGCAAATATCTCGGAAACGAAGCGAGCTATGGCAAAATGTTAAGAGACCTTTTTTGTAGAGAATTAAGTTTCCTCCTTTTTATGTTCTATGATATTTTTTGATCAGATGCGCAGTTCACGAGATATATCAAGATATTTAAAAGTTCCGAAGCCGCACCAACATAATAGAGATACAGAAACACAGTGGCCCCTTTCTTTGAGATAACTCTGCACTATTGCGAGCTGCAAATGCCACTTCCAGCTTAGCTGTGCAGAAGAAGAACAACAAGAAGAAGAAATATCTCGAAATATGTCCGTCAGGCCCCTTCCCTTGAGATAAATCTGGAAATATCTCGGAAACGAAGAGAGTTATGGCAAAATGTTAAGAGACCTTTTTTTGTAGAGAATTAAGTTTCCTACTTTTCATGTTCTACGATATTTTTTGATCAGATGCGTAGTTCTCGAGATATATCAAGATATTTAAAAGTTCCGAAGCCGCACCAACATAATAGAGATACAGAAACACCGTGGCCCCTTTCTTTGAGATAACTCTGCACTATTGCGAGCTGCAAATGCCACTTCCAGCTTAGCTGTGCAGAAGAAGAACAACAAGAAGAAGAAATATCTCGAAATATGTCCGTCAGGCCCCTTCCCTTGAGATAAATCTGGAAATATCTCGGAAACGAAGAGAGTTATGGCAAAATGTTAAGAGACCTTTTTTGTAGAGAATTAAGTTTCCTACTTTTTATGTTCTATGATATTTTTTGATCAGATGCGTAGTTCTCGAGATATATCAAGATATTTAAAAGTTCCGAAGCCGCACCAACATAATAGAGATACAGAAACACCGTGGCCCCTTTCTTTGAGATAACTCTGCACTATTGCGAGCTGGAAATGCCACTTCCAGTTTAGCTGTGCAGAAGAAGAACAACAAGAAGAAGAAATATCTCGAAATATGTCCGTCAGGCCCCTTCCCTTGAGATAAATCTGGAAATATCTCGGAAACGAAGAGAGTTATGGCAAAATGTTAAGAGACCTTTTTTGTAGAGAATTAAGTTTCCTACTTTTCATGTTCTATGATATTTTTTGATCAGATGCGTAGTTCTCGAGATATATCAAGATATTTAAAAGTTCCGAAGCCGCACCAACATAATAGAGATACAGAAACACCGTGGCCCCTTTCTTTGAGATAACTCTGCACTAGTGCGAGCCGCAAATGCCACTTCCAGCTTAGCTGTGCAGAAGAAGAACAACAAGAAGAAGAAATATCTCGACATATGTCCGTTAGGCCCCTTCCCTTGAGATAAATCTGCAAATATCTCGGAAACGAAGCGAGCTATGGCAAAATGTTAAGAGACCTTTTTTGTAGAGAATTAAGTTTCCTACTTTTTATGGTCTATGATATTTTTTGATCAGATGCGTAGTTCTCGAGATATATCAAGATATTTAAAAGTTCCGAAGCCGCACCAACATAATAGAGATACAGAAACACCGTGGCCCCTTTCTTTGAGATAACTCTGCACTATTGCGAGCTGTAAATGCCACTTCCAGCTTAGCTGTGCAGAAGAAGAACAACAAGAAGAAGAAATATCTCGAAATATGTCCGTCAGGCCCCTGCCCTTGAGATATATCTGCAAATATCTCGGAAACGAAGCGAGCTATGGCAAAATGTTAAGAGACCTTTTTTGTAGAGAATTAAGTTTCCTCCTTTTTATGTTCTATGATATTTTTTGATCAGATGCGCAGTTCACGAGATATATCAAGATATTTAAAAGTTCCGAAGCCGCACCAACATAATAGAGATACAGAAACACAGTGGCCCCTTTCTTTGAGATAACTCTGCACTATTGCGAGCTGCAAATGCCACTTCCAGCTTAGCTGTGCAGAAGAAGAACAACAAGAAGAAGAAATATCTCGAAATATGTCCGTCAGGCCCCTTCCCTTGAGATAAATCTGGAAATATCTCGGAAACGAAGAGAGTTATGGCAAAATGTTAAGAGACCTTTTTTGTAGAGAATTAAGTTTCCTACTTTTTATGTTCTATGATATTTTTTTATCAGATGCGTAGTTCTCGAGATATATCAAGATATTTAAAAGTTCCGAAGCCGCACCAACATAATAGAGATACAGAAACACCGTGGCCCCTTTCTTTGAGATAACTCTGCACTATTGCGAGCTGGAAATGCCACTTCCAGTTTAGCTGTGCAGAAGAAGAACAACAAGAAGAAGAAATATCTCGAAATATGTCCGTCAGGCCCCTTCCCTTGAGATAAATCTGGAAATATCTCGGAAACGAAGAGAGTTATGGCAAAATGTTAAGAGACCTTTTTTGTAGAGAATTAAGTTTCCTACTTTTCATGTTCTATGATATTTTTTGATCAGATGCGTAGTTCTCGAGATATATCAAGATATTTAAAAGTTCCGAAGCCGCACCAACATAATAGAGATACAGAA
Organism: Osmia lignaria lignaria; assembly: GCF_051020975.1. Lineage (NCBI taxonomy): Eukaryota > Metazoa > Arthropoda > Insecta > Hymenoptera > Megachilidae > Osmia > Osmia lignaria. The sequence continues at coordinate 1,859,364 of NW_027478170.1, read as the reverse complement.
ACACCGTGGCCCCTTTCTTTGAGATAACTCTGCACTATTGCGAGCTGCAAATGCCACTTCCAGCTTAGCTGTGCAGAGGAAGAACAACAAGAAGAAGAAATATCTCGAAATATGTCCGTCAGGCCAGTTCCTTTGAGCTGAATCTGCAAATATCTCGGAAACGAAGCGAGCTATGGCAAAATGTTAAGAGACGTTTTTTGTAGAGAATTATGTTTCCTACAATTTATGTTCTATGATATTTTTTGATCAGAAGCGTAGTTTTCGAGATATATCGAGATATTTAAAAGTTCCGAAGACGCACCAACATAATAGAGATACAGAAACACCGTGGCCCCTTTCCTTGAGATAACTGTGCACTAGTGCGAGCCGCAAATGCCACTTCCAGCTTAGCTGTGCAGAAGAAGAACAACAAGAAGAAGAAATATCTCGAAATATGTCCGTCAGGCCCCTTCCCTTGAGATATATCTGCAAATATCTCGGAAACGAAGCGAGCTATGGCAAAATGTTAAGAGACCGTTTTTGTAGAGAATTATGTTTCCTACTTTTTATGTTCTATGATATTTTTTGATCAGACGTGTAGTTCTCGAGATATATCAAGATATTTAAAAGTTCCGAAGCCGCACCAACATAATAGAGATACAGAAACACCGTGGCCCCTTTCTTTGAGATAACTCTGCACTAGTGCGAGCCGCAAATGCCACTTCCAGCTTAGCTGTGCAGAAGAAGAACAACAAGAAGAAGAAATATCTCGACATATGTCCGTTAGGCCCCTTCCCTTCAGATAAATCTGCAAATATCTCGGAAACGAAGCGAGCTATGGCAAAATGTTAAGAGACCTTTTTTGTAGAGAATTAAGTTTCCTACTTTTTATGGTCTATGATATTTTTTGATCAGATGCGTAGTTCTCGAGATATATCAAGATATTTAAAAGTTCCGAAGCCGCACCAACATAATAGAGATACAGAAACACCGTGGCCCCTTTCTTTGAGATAACTCTGCACTATTGCGAGCTGTAAATGCCACTTCCAGCTTAGCTGTGCAGAAGAAGAACAACAAGAAGAAGAAATATCTCGAAATATGTCCGTCAGGCCCCTGCCCTTGAGATATATCTGCAAATATCTCGGAAACGAAGCGAGCTATGGCAAAATGTTAAGAGACCTTTTTTGTAGAGAATTATGTTTCCTACAATTTATGTTCTATGATATTTTTTGATCAGAAGCGTAGTTTTCGGGATATATCGAGATATTTAAAAGTTCCGAAGCCGCACCAACATAATGGAGATACAGAAACACCGTGGCCCCTTTCTTTGAGATAACTCTGCAATAGTGCGAGCCGCAAATGCCACTTCCAGCTTAGCTGTGCAGAAGAAGAACAACAAGAAGAAGAAATATCTCGAAATATGTCCGTCAGGCCCCTTCCCTTGAGATATATCTGCAAATATCTCGGAAACGAAGCGAGCTATGGCAAAATGTTAAGAGACCGTTTTTGTAGAGAATTAAGTTTCCTACTTTTTATGTTCTATGATATTTTTTGATCAGATGCGTAGTTCTCGAGATATATCAAGATATTTAAAAGTTCCGAAGCCGCACCAACATAATAGAGATACAGAAACACCGTGGCCCCTTTCTTTGAGATAACTCTGCACTAGTGCGAGCCGCAAATGCCACTTCCAGCTTAGCTGTGCAGAAGAAGAACAACAAGAAGAAGAAATATCTCGAAATATGTCCGTCAGGCCCCTTCCCTTGAGATATATCTGCAAATATCTCGGAAACGAAGCGAGCTATGGCAAAATGTTAAGAGACCGTTTTTGTAGAGAATTATGTTTCCTACTTTTTATGTTCTATGATATTTTTTGATCAGACGTGTAGTTCTCGAGATATATCAAGATATTTAAAAGTTCCGAAGCCGCACCAACATAATAGAGATACAGAAACACCGTGGCCCCTTTCTTTGAGATAACTCTGCACTAGTGCGAGCCGCAAATGCCACTTCCAGCTTAGCTGTGCAGAAGAAGAACAACAAGAAGAAGAAATATCTCGAAATATGTCCGTTAGGCCCCTTCCCTTGAGATAAATCTGCAAATATCTCGGAAACGAAGCGAGCTATGGCAAAATGTTAAGAGACCTTTTTTGTAGAGAATTAAGTTTCCTACTTTTTATGGTCTATGATATTTTTTGATCAGATGCGTAGTTCTCGAGATATATCAAGATATTTAAAAGTTCCGAAGCCGCACCAACATAATAGAGATACAGAAACACCGTGGCCCCTTTCTTTGAGATAACTCTGCACTATTGCGACCTGCAAATGCCACTTCCAGCTCAGCTGTGCAGAAGAAGAACAACAAGAAGAAGAAATATCTCGAAATATGTCCGTCAGGCCCCTTCCCTTGAGATAAATCTGCAAATATCTCGGAAACGAAGCGAGCTATGGCAAAATGTTAAGAGACCTTTTTTGTAGAGAATTAAGTTTCCTACTTTTTATGTTCTATGATATTTTTTGATCAGATGCGTAGTTCTCGAGATATATCAAGATATTTAAAAGTTCCGAAGCCGCACCAACATAATAGAGATACAGAAACACCGTGGTCCCTTTCTTTGAGATAACTCTGCACTATTGCGAGCTGTAAATGCCACTTCCAGCTTAGCTGTGCAGAAGAAGAACAACAAGAAGAAGAAATATCTCGAAATATGTCCGTCAGGCCCCTGCCCTTGAGATATATCTGCAAATATCTCGGAAACGAAGCGAGCTATGGCAAAATGTTAAGAGACCTTTTTTGTAGAGAATTATGTTTCCTACAATTTATGTTCTATGATATTTTTTGATCAGAAGCGTAGTTTTCGGGATATATCGAGATATTTAAAAGTTCCGAAGCCGCACCAACATAATAGAGATACAGAAACACCGTGGCCCCTGTCTTTGAGATAACTCTGCACTATTGCGAGCTGGAAATGCCACTTCCAGTTTAGCTGTGCAGAAGAAGAACAACAAGAAGAAGAAATATCTCGAAATATGTCCGTTAGGCCCCTTCCCTTGAGATAAATCTGCAAATATCTCGGAAACGAAGCGAGCTATGGCAAAATGTTAAGAGACCTTTTTTGTAGAGAATTAAGTTTCCTACTTTTTACGTTCTATGATATTTTTTGATCAGATGCGTAGTTCTCGAGATATATCAAGATATTTAAAAGTTCCGAAGCCGCACCAACATAATAGAGATACAGAAACACCGTGGCCCCTTTCTTTGAGATAACTCTGCACTATTGCGAGCTGGAAATGCCACTTCCAGTTTAGCTGTGCAGAAGAAGAACAACAAGAAGAAGAAATATCACGAAATATGTCCGTTAGGCCCCTTCCCTTGAGATAAATCTGCAAATATCTCGGAAACGAAGCGAGCTATGGCAAAATGTTTAGAGACCTTTCTTGTAGAGAATTAAGTTTCCTACTTTTTATGTAGTATGATATTTTTTGATCAGATGCGTAGTTCTCGAGATATATCAAGATATTTAAAAGTTCCGAAGCTGCACCAACATAATAGAGATACAGAAACACCGTGGCCCCTTTCTTTGAGATAACTCTGCACTATTGCGACCTGCAAATGCCACTTCCAGCTCAGCTGTGCAGAAGAAGAACAACAAGAAGAAGAAATATCTCGAAATATGTCCGTCAGGCCCCTTCCCTTGAGATAAATCTGCAAATATCTCGGAAACGAAGCGAGCTATGGCAAAATGTTAAGAGACCTTTTTTGTAGAGAATTAAGTTTCCTACTTTTTATGTTCTATGATATTTTTTGATCAGATGCGTAGTTCTCGAGATATATCAAGATATTTAAAAGTTCCGAAGACGCACCAACATAATAGAGATACAGAAACACCGTGGCCCCTTTCCTTGAGATAACTGTGCACTAGTGCGAGCCGCAAATGCCACTTCCAGCTTAGCTGTGCAGAAGAAGAACAACAAGAAGAAGAAATATCTCGAAATATGTCCGTCAGGCCCCTTCCCTTGAGATATATCTGCAAATATCTCGGAAACGAAGCGAGCTATGGCAAAATGTTAAGAGACCGTTTTTGTAGAGAATTATGTTTCCTACTTTTTATGTTCTATGATATTTTTTGATCAGACGTGTAGTTCTCGAGATATATCAAGATATTTAAAAGTTCCGAAGCCGCACCAACATAATAGAGATACAGAAACACCGTGGCCCCTTTCTTTGAGATAACTCTGCACTAGTGCGAGCCGCAAATGCCACTTCCAGCTTAGCTGTGCAGAAGAAGAACAACAAGAAGAAGAAATATCTCGAAATATGTCCGTTAGGCCCCTTCCCTTGAGATAAATCTGCAAATATCTCGGAAACGAAGCGAGCTATGGCAAAATGTTAAGAGACCTTTTTTGTAGAGAATTAAGTTTCCTACTTTTTATGGTCTATGATATTTTTTGATCAGATGCGTAGTTCTCGAGATATATCAAGATATTTAAAAGTTCCGAAGCCGCACCAACATAATAGAGATACAGAAACACCGTGGCCCCTTTCTTTGAGATAACTCTGCACTATTGCGAGCTGTAAATGCCACTTCCAGCTTAGCTGTGCAGAAGAAGAACAACAAGAAGAAGAAATATCTCGAAATATGTCCGTCAGGCCCCTGCCCTTGAGATATATCTGCAAATATCTCGGAAACGAAGCAAGCTATGGCAAAATGTTAAGAGACCTTTTTTGTAGAGAATTATGTTTCCTACAATTTATGTTCTATGATATTTTTTGATCAGAAGCGTAGTTTTCGGGATATATCGAGATATTTAAAAGTTCCGAAGCCGCACCAACATAATAGAGATACAGAAACACCGTGGCCCCTTTCTTTGAGATAACTCTGCAATAGTGCGAGCCGCAAATGCCACTTCCAGCTTAGCTGTGCAGAAGAAGAACAACAAGAAGAAGAAATATCTCGAAATATGTCCGTCAGGCCCCTTCCCTTGAGATATATCTGCAAATATCTCGGAAACGAAGCGAGCTATGGCAAAATGTTAAGAGACCGTTTTTGTAGAGAATTAAGTTTCCTACTTTTTATGTTCTATGATATTTTTTGATCAGATGCGTAGTTCTCGAGATATATCAAGATACTTAAAAGTTCCGAAGCCGCACCAACATAATAGAGATACAGAAACACCGTGGCCCCTTTCTTTGAGATAACTCTGCACTAGTGCGAGCCGCAAATGCCACTTCCAGCTTAGCTGTGCAGAAGAAGAACAACAAGAAGAAGAAATATCTCGAAATATGTCCGTCAGGCCCCTTCCCTTGAGATAAATCTGCAAATATCTCGGAAACGAAGCGAGCTATGGCAAAATGTTAAGAGACCTTTTTTGTAGAGAATTAAGTTTCCTACTTTTTATGTTCTATGATATTTTTTGATCAGATGCGTAGTTCTCGAGATATATCAAGATATTTAAAAGTTCCGAAGCCGCACCAACATAATAGAGATACAGAAACACCGTGGCTCCTTTCTTTGAGATAACTCTGCACTATTGCGAGCTGGAAATGCCACTTCCAGTTTAGCTGTGCAGAAGAAGAACAACAAGAAGAAGAAATATCTCGAAATATGTCCGTTAGGCCCCTTCCCTTGAGATAAATCTGCAAATATCTCGGAAACGAAGCGAGCTATGGCAAAATGTTAAGAGACCTTTTTTGTAGAGAATTAAGTTTCCTACTTTTTACGTTCTATGATATTTTTTGATCAGATGCGTAGTTCTCGAGATATATCAAGATATTTAAAAGTTCCGAAGCCGCACCAACATAATAGAGATACAGAAACACCGTGGCCCCTTTCTTTGAGATAACTCTGCACTATTGCGAGCTGGAAATGCCACTTCCAGTTTAGCTGTGCAGAAGAAGAACAACAAGAAGAAGAAATATCACGAAATATGTCCGTTAGGCCCCTTCCCTTGAGATAAATCTGCAAATATCTCGGAAACGAAGCGAGCTATGGCAAAATGTTAAGAGACCTTTTTTGTAGAGAATTAAGTTTCCTCCTTTTTATGTTCTATGATATTTTTTGATCAGATGCGCAGTTCTCGAGATATATCAAGATATTTAAAAGTTCCGAAGCCGCACCAACATAATAGAGATACAGAAACACCGTGGCTCCTTTCTTTGAGATAACTCTGCACTATTGCGAGCTGGAAATGCCACTTCCAGTTTAGCTGTGCAGAAGAAGAACAACAAGAAGAAGAAATATCTCGAAATATGTCCGTTAGGCCCCTTCCCTTGAGATAAATCTGCAAATATCTCGGAAACGAAGCGAGCTATGGCAAAATGTTAAGAGACCTTTTTTGTAGAGAATTAAGTTTCCTACTTTTTACGTTCTATGGTATTTTTTGATCAGATGCGTAGTTCTCGAGATATATCAAGATATTTAAAAGTTCCGAAGCCGCACCAACATAATAGAGATACAGAAACACCGTGGCCCCTTTCTTTGAGATAACTCTGCACTATTGCGAGCTGGAAATGCCACTTCCAGTTTAGCTGTGCAGAAGAAGAACAACAAGAAGAAGAAATATCTCGAAATATGTCCGTCAGGCCCCTTCCCTTGAGATAAATCTGGAAATATCTCGGAAACGAAGAGAGTTATGGCAAAATGTTAAGAGACCTTTTTTTGTAGAGAATTAAGTTTCCTACTTTTCATGTTCTACGATATTTTTTGATCAGATGCGTAGTTCTCGAGATATATCAAGATATTTAAAAGTTCCGAAGCCGCACCAACATAATAGAGATACAGAAACACCGTGGCCCCTTTCTTTGAGATAACTCTGCACTATTGCGAGCTGCAAATGCCACTTCCAGCTTAGCTGGGCAGAAGAAGAACAACAAGAAGAAGAAATATCTCGAAATATGTCCGTCAGGCCCCTTCCCTTGAGATAAATCTGGAAATATCTCGGAAACGAAGAGAGTTATGGCAAAATGTTAAGAGACCTTTTTTGTAGAGAATTAAGTTTCCTACTTTTCATGTTCTATGATATTTTTTGATCAGATGCGTAGTTCTCGAGATATATCAAGATATTTAAAAGTTCCGAAGCCGCACCAACATAATAGAGATACAGAAACACCGTGGCCCCTTTCTTTGAGATATCTCTGCACTATTGCGAGCTGTAAATGCCACTTCCAGCTTAGCTGTGCAGAAGAAGAACAACAAGAAGAAGAAATATCTCGAAATATGTCCGTCAGGCCCCTTCCCTTGAGATATATCTGCAAATATCTCGGAAACGAAGCGAGCTATCGCAAAATGTTAAGAGACCTTTTTTGTAGAGAATTAAGTTTCCTACTTTTTATGTTCTATGATATTTTTTGATCAGATGCGTAGTTCTCGAGATATATCAAGATATTTAAAAGTTCCGAAGCCGCACCAACATAATAGAGATACAGAAACACCGTGGCCCCTTTCTTTGAGATAACTCTGCACTAGTGCGAGCCGCAAATGCCACTTCCAGCTTAGCTGTGCAGAAGAAGAACAACAAGAAGAAGAAATATCTCGAAATATGTCAATCAGGCCCCTTCCCTTGAGATAAATCTGGAAATATCTCGGAAACGAAGAGAGTTATGGCAAAATGTTAAGAGACCTTTTTTTGTAGAGAATTAAGTTTCCTACTTTTCATGTTCTACGATATTTTTTGATCAGATGCGTAGTTCTCGAGATATATCAAGATATTTAAAAGTTCCGAAGCCGCACCAACATAATAGAGATATAGAAACACCGTGGCTCCTTTCTTTGAGATAACTCTGCACTATTGCGAGCTGGAAATGCCACTTCCAGTTTAGCTGTGCAGAAGAAGAACAACAAGAAGAAGAAATATCTCGAAATATGTCCGTTAGGCCCCTTCCCTTGAGATAAATCTGCAAATATCTCGGAAACGAAGCGAGCTATGGCAAAATGTTAAGAGACGATTTTTGTAGAGAATTAAGTTTCCTACTTTTTATGTTCTATGATATTTTTTGATCAGATGCGTAGTTCTCGAGATATATCAAGATATTTAAAAGTTCCGAAGCCGCACCAACATAATAGAGATACAGAAACACCGTGGCCCCTTTCTTTGAGATAACTCTGCACTATTGCGAGCTGGAAATGCCACTTCCAGTTTAGCTGTGCACAAGAAGAACAACAAGAAGAAGAAATATCTCGAAATATGTCCGTCAGGCCCCTTCCCTTGAGATATATCTGCAAATATCTCGGAAACGAAGCGAGCTATGGCAAAATGTTAAGAGACCTTTTTTGTAGAGAATTATGTTTCCTACAATTTATGTTCTATGATATTTTTTGATCAGAAGCGTAGTTTTCGAGATATATCGAGATATTTAAAAGTTCCGAAGCCGCACCAACATAATAGAGATACAGAAACACCGTGGCCCCTTTCTTTGAGATAACTCTGCACTATTGCGAGCTGCAAATGCCACTTCCAGCTTAGCAGTGCAGAGGAAGAACAACAAGAAGAAGAAATATCTCGAAATATGTCCGTCAGGCCAGTTCCTTTGAGCTGAATCTGCAAATATCTCGGAAACGAAGCGAGCTATGGCAAAATGTTAAGAGACCTTTTTTGCAGAGAATTAAGTTTCCTACTTTTTATGTTCTATGATATTTTTTGATCAGAAGCGTAGTTTTCGAGATATATCGAGATATTTAAAAGTTCCGAAGCCGCACCAACATAATGGAGATACAGAAACACCGTGGCCCCTTTCTTTGAGATAACGCTGCACTAGTGCGAGCTGGAAATGCCACTTCCAGTTTAGCTGTGCAGAAGAAGAACAACAAGAAGCAGAAATATCTCGAAATATGTCCGTTAGGCCCCTTCCCTTGAGATAAATCTGCAAATATCTCGGAAACGAAGCGAGCTATGGCAAAATGTTAAGAGACCTTTTTTGTAGAGAATTAAGTTTCCTACTTTTTATGTTCTATGATATTTTTTGATCAGATGCGTAGTTCTCGAGATATATCAAGATATTTAAAAGTTCCGAAGCCGCACCAACATAATAGGGATACAGCAACACCGTGGCCCCTCTCTTTGAGATAACTCTGCACTATTGCGAGCTGGAAATGCCACTTCCAGTTTAGCTGTGCAGAAGAAGAACAACAAGAAGAAGAAATATCTCGAAATATGTCCGTTAGGCCCCTTCCCTTGAGATAAATGTGCAAATATCTCGGAAACGAAGCGAGCTATGGCAAAATGTTAAGAGACCTTTTTTGTAGAGAATTAAGTTTCCTACTTTTTATGTTCTATGATATTTTTTGATCAGATGCGTAGTTCTCGAGATATATCAAGATATTTAAAAGTTCCGAAGCCGCACCAACATAATAGAGATACAGAAACACCGTGGCCCCTTTCTTTGAGATAACTCTGCACTATTGCGACCTGCAAATGCCACTTCCAGCTCAGCTGTGCAGAAGAAGAACAACAAGAAGAAGAAATATCTCGAAATATGTCCGTCAGGCCCCTTCCCTTGAGATGTATCTGCAAATATCTCGGAAACGAAGCGAGCTATGGCAAAATGTTAAGAGACCTTTTTTGTAGAGAATTATGTTTCCTACTTTTTATGTTCTATGATATTTTTTGATCAGATGCGTAGTTCTCGAGATATATCAAGATATTTAAAAGTTCCGAAGCCGCACCAACATAATAGAGATACAGAAACACCGTGGCCCCTTTCTTTGAGATAACTCTGCACTATTGCGAGCTGCAAATGCCACTTCCAGCTTAGCTGTGCAGAGGAAGAACAACAAGAAGAAGAAATATCTCGAAATATGTCCGTCAGGCCAGTTCCTTTGAGCTGAATCTGCAAATATCTCGGAAACGAAGCGAGCTATGGCAAAATGTTAAGAGACGTTTTTTGTAGAGAATTATGTTTCCTACAATTTATGTTCTATGATATTTTTTGATCAGAAGCGTAGTTTTCGAGATATATCGAGATATTTAAAAGTTCCGAAGCCGCACCAACATAATGGAGATACAGAAACACCGTGGCCCCTTTCTTTGAGATAACGCTGCACTAGTGCGAGCTGGAAATGCCACTTCCAGTTTAGCTGTGCAGAAGAAGAACAACAAGAAGCAGAAATATCTCGAAATATGTCCGTTAGGCCCCTTCCCTTGAGATAAATCTGCAAATATCTCGGAAACGAAGCGAGCTATGGCAAAATGTTAAGAGACCTTTTTTGTAGAGAATTAAGTTTCCTACTTTTTATGTTCTATGATATTTTTTGATCAGATGCGTAGTTCTCGAGATATATCAAGATATTTAAAAGTTCCGAAGCCGCACCAACATAATAGAGATACAGAAACACCGTGGCCCCTTTCTTTGAGATAACTCTGCACTATTGCGAGCTGGAAATGCCACTTCCAGTTTAGCTGTGCACAAGAAGAACAACAAGAAGAAGAAATATCTCGAAATATGTCCGTCAGGCCCCTTCCCTTGAGATATATCTGCAAATATCTCGGAAACGAAGCGAGCTATGGCAAAATGTTAAGAGACCTTTTTTGTAGAGAATTATGTTTCCTACAATTTATGTTCTATGATATTTTTTGATCAGAAGCGTAGTTTTCGAGATATATCGAGATATTTAAAAGTTCCGAAGCCGCACCAACATAATAGAGATACAGAAACACCGTGGCCCCTTTCTTTGAGATAACTCTGCACTATTGCGAGCTGCAAATGCCACTTCCAGCTTAGCTGTGCAGAGGAAGAACAACAAGAAGAAGAAATATCTCGAAATATGTCCGTCAGGCCAGTTCCTTTGAGCTGAATCTGCAAATATCTCGGAAACGAAGCGAGCTATGGCAAAATGTTAAGCGACCTTTTTTGTAGAGAATTAAGTTTCCTACTTTTTATGTTCTATGATATTTTTTGATCAGATGCGTAGTTCTCGAGATATATCAAGATATTTAAAAGTTCCGAAGCCGCACCAACATAATAGGGATACAGCAACACCGTGGCCCCTCTCTTTGAGATAACTCTGCACTATTGCGAGCTGGAAATGCCACTTCCAGTTTAGCTGTGCAGAAGAAGAACAACAAGAAGAAGAAATATCTCGAAATATGTCCGTCAGGCCCCTTCCCTTGAGATAAATCTGCAAATATCTCGGAAACGAAGCGAGCTATGGCAAAATGTTAAGAGACCTTTTTTGTAGAGAATTAAGTTTCCTACTTTTTATGTTCTATGATATTTTTTGATCAGATGCGTAGTTCTCGAGATATATCAAGATATTTAAAAGTTCCGAAGCCGCACCAACATAATAGAGATACAGAAACACCGTGGCCCCTTTCTTTGAGATAACTCTGCACTATTGCGAGCTGCAAATGCCACTTCCAGCTTAGCTGTGCAGAGGAAGAACAACAAGAAGAAGAAATATCTCGAAATATGTCCGTCAGGCCAGTTCCTTTGAGCTGAATCTGCAAATATCTCGGAAACGAAGCGAGCTATGGCAAAATGTTAAGAGACGTTTTTTGTAGAGAATTATGTTTCCTACAATTTATGTTCTATGATATTTTTTGATCAGAAGCGTAGTTTTCGAGATATATCGAGATATTTAAAAGTTCCGAAGCCGCACCAACATAATGGAGATACAGAAACACCGTGGCCCCTTTCTTTGAGATAACGCTGCACTAGTGCGAGCTGGAAATGCCACTTCCAGTTTAGCTGTGCAGAAGAAGAACAACAAGAAGCAGAAATATCTCGAAATATGTCCGTTAGGCCCCTTCCCTTGAGATAAATCTGCAAATATCTCGGAAACGAAGCGAGCTATGGCAAAATGTTAAGAGACCTTTTTTGTAGAGAATTAAGTTTCCTACTTTTTATGTTCTATGATATTTTTTGATCAGATGCGTAGTTCTCGAGATATATCAAGATATTTAAAAGTTCCGAAGCCGCACCAACATAATAGGGATACAGCAACACCGTGGCCCCTCTCTTTGAGATAACTCTGCACTATTGCGAGCTGGAAATGCCACTTCCAGTTTAGCTGTGCAGAAGAAGAACAACAAGAAGAAGAAATATCTCGAAATATGTCCGTTAGGCCCCTTCCCTTGAGATAAATGTGCAAATATCTCGGAAACGAAGCGAGCTATGGCAAAATGTTAAGAGACCTTTTTTGTAGAGAATTAAGTTTCCTACTTTTTATGTTCTATGATATTTTTTGATCAGATGCGTAGTTCTCGAGATATATCAAGATATTTAAAAGTTCCGAAGCCGCACCAACATAATAGGGATACAGCAACACCGTGGCCCCTCTCTTTGAGATAACTCTGCACTATTGCGAGCTGGAAATGCCACTTCCAGTTTAGCTGTGCAGAAGAAGAACAACAAGAAGAAGAAATATCTCGAAATATGTCCGTTAGGCCCCTTCCCTTGAGATAAATGTGCAAATATCTCGGAAACGAAGCGAGCTATGGCAAAATGTTAAGAGACCTTTTTTGTAGAGAATTAAGTTTCCTACTTTTTATGTTCTATGATATTTTTTGATCAGATGCGTAGTTCTCGAGATATATCAAGATATTTAAAAGTTCCGAAGCCGCACCAACATAATAGAGATACAGAAACACCGTGGCCCCTTTCTTTGAGATAACTCTGCACTATTGCGACCTGCAAATGCCACTTCCAGCTCAGCTGTGCAGAAGAAGAACAACAAGAAGAAGAAATATCTCGAAATATGTCCGTCAGGCCCCTTCCCTTGAGATGTATCTGCAAATATCTCGGAAACGAAGCGAGCTATGGCAAAATGTTAAGAGACCTTTTTTGTAGAGAATTATGTTTCCTACTTTTTATGTTCTATGATATTTTTTGATCAGATGCGTAGTTCTCGAGATATATCAAGATATTTAAAAGTTCCGAAGCCGCACCAACATAATAGAGATACAGAAACACCGTGGCCCCTTTCTTTGAGATAACTCTGCACTATTGCGAGCTGCAAATGCCACTTCCAGTTTAGCTGTGCACAAGAAGAACAACAAGAAGAAGAAATATCTCGAAATATGTCCGTCAGGCCCCTTCCCTTGAGATATATCTGCAAATATCTCGGAAACGAAGCGAGCTATGGCAAAATGTTAAGAGACCTTTTTTGTAGAGAATTATGTTTCCTACAATTTATGTTCTATGATATTTTTTGATCAGAAGCGTAGTTTTCGAGATATATCGAGATATTTAAAAGTTCCGAAGCCGCACCAACATAATAGAGATACAGAAACACCGTGGCCCCTTTCTTTGAGATAACTCTGCACTATTGCGAGCTGCAAATGCCACTTCCAGCTTAGCTGTGCAGAGGAAGAACAACAAGAAGAAGAAATATCTCGAAATATGTCCGTCAGGCCAGTTCCTTTGAGCTGAATCTGCAAATATCTCGGAAACGAAGCGAGCTATGGCAAAATGTTAAGCGACCTTTTTTGTAGAGAATTAAGTTTCCTACTTTTTATGTTCTATGATATTTTTTGATCAGATGCGTAGTTCTCGAGATATATCAAGATATTTAAAAGTTCCGAAGCCGCACCAACATAATAGGGATACAGCAACACCGTGGCCCCTCTCTTTGAGATAACTCTGCACTATTGCGAGCTGGAAATGCCACTTCCAGTTTAGCTGTGCAGAAGAAGAACAACAAGAAGAAGAAATATCTCGAAATATGTCCGTCAGGCCCCTTCCCTTGAGATAAATCTGCAAATATCTCGGAAACGAAGCGAGCTATGGCAAAATGTTAAGAGACCTTTTTTGTAGAGAATTAAGTTTCCTACTTTTTATGTTCTATGATATTTTTTGATCAGATGCGTAGTTCTCGAGATATATCAAGATATTTAAAAGTTCCGAAGCCGCACCAACATAATAGAGATACAGAAACACCGTGGCCCCTTTCTTTGAGATAACTCTGCACTATTGCGAGCTGCAAATGCCACTTCCAGCTTAGCTGTGCAGAGGAAGAACAACAAGAAGAAGAAATATCTCGAAATATGTCCGTCAGGCCAGTTCCTTTGAGCTGAATCTGCAAATATCTCGGAAACGAAGCGAGCTATGGCAAAATGTTAAGAGACGTTTTTTGTAGAGAATTATGTTTCCTACAATTTATGTTCTATGATATTTTTTGATCAGAAGCGTAGTTTTCGAGATATATCGAGATATTTAAAAGTTCCGAAGCCGCACCAACATAATGGAGATACAGAAACACCGTGGCCCCTTTCTTTGAGATAACGCTGCACTAGTGCGAGCTGGAAATGCCACTTCCAGTTTAGCTGTGCAGAAGAAGAACAACAAGAAGCAGAAATATCTCGAAATATGTCCGTTAGGCCCCTTCCCTTGAGATAAATCTGCAAATATCTCGGAAACGAAGCGAGCTATGGCAAAATGTTAAGAGACCTTTTTTGTAGAGAATTAAGTTTCCTACTTTTTATGTTCTATGATATTTTTTGATCAGATGCGTAGTTCTCGAGATATATCAAGATATTTAAAAGTTCCGAAGCCGCACCAACATAATAGGGATACAGCAACACCGTGGCCCCTCTCTTTGAGATAACTCTGCACTATTGCGAGCTGGAAATGCCACTTCCAGTTTAGCTGTGCAGAAGAAGAACAACAAGAAGAAGAAATATCTCGAAATATGTCCGTTAGGCCCCTTCCCTTGAGATAAATGTGCAAATATCTCGGAAACGAAGCGAGCTATGGCAAAATGTTAAGAGACCTTTTTTGTAGAGAATTAAGTTTCCTACTTTTTATGTTCTATGATATTTTTTGATCAGATGCGTAGTTCTCGAGATATATCAAGATATTTAAAAGTTCCGAAGCCGCACCAACATAATAGAGATACAGAAACACCGTGGCCCCTTTCTTTGAGATAACTCTGCACTATTGCGACCTGCAAATGCCACTTCCAGCTCAGCTGTGCAGAAGAAGAACAACAAGAAGAAGAAATATCTCGAAATATGTCCGTCAGGCCCCTTCCCTTGAGATGTATCTGCAAATATCTCGGAAACGAAGCGAGCTATGGCAAAATGTTAAGAGACCTTTTTTGTAGAGAATTATGTTTCCTACTTTTTATGTTCTATGATATTTTTTGATCAGATGCGTAGTTCTCGAGATATATCAAGATATTTAAAAGTTCCGAAGCCGCACCAACATAATAGAGATACAGAAACACCGTGGCCCCTTTCTTTGAGATAACTCTGCACTATTGCGAGCTGCAAATGCCACTTCCAGCTTAGCTGTGCAGAGGAAGAACAACAAGAAGAAGAAATATCTCGAAATATGTCCGTCAGGCCAGTTCCTTTGAGCTGAATCTGCAAATATCTCGGAAACGAAGCGAGCTATGGCAAAATGTTAAGAGACGTTTTTTGTAGAGAATTATGTTTCCTACAATTTATGTTCTATGATATTTTTTGATCAGAAGCGTAGTTTTCGAGATATATCGAGATATTTAAAAGTTCCGAAGCCGCACCAACATAATGGAGATACAGAAACACCGTGGCCCCTTTCTTTGAGATAACGCTGCACTAGTGCGAGCTGGAAATGCCACTTCCAGTTTAGCTGTGCAGAAGAAGAACAACAAGAAGCAGAAATATCTCGAAATATGTCCGTTAGGCCCCTTCCCTTGAGATAAATGTGCAAATATCTCGGAAACGAAGCGAGCTATGGCAAAATGTTAAGAGACCTTTTTTGTAGAGAATTAAGTTTCCTACTTTTTATGTTCTATGATATTTTTTGATCAGATGCGTAGTTCTCGAGATATATCAAGATATTTAAAAGTTCCGAAGCCGCACCAACATAATAGAGATACAGAAACACCGTGGCCCCTTTCTTTGAGATAACTCTGCACTAGTGCGAGCCGCAAATGCCACTTCCAGCTTAGCTGTGCAGAAGAAGAACAACAAGAAGAAGAAATATCTCGAAATATGTCCGTCAGGCCCCTTCCCTTGAGATAAATCTGCAAATATCTCGGAAACGAAGCGAGCTATGGCAAAATGTTAAGAGACCTTTTTTGTAGAGAATTAAGTTTCCTACTTTTTATGTTCTATGATATTTTTTGATCAGATGCGTAGTTCTCGAGATATATCAAGATATTTAAAAGTTCTGAAGCCGCACCAACATAATAGAGATACAGAAACACCGTGGCCCCTTTCTTTGAGATAACTCTGCACTATTGCGAGCTGCAAATGCCACTTCCAGCTTAGCTGTGCAGAGGAAGAACAACAAGAAGAAGAAATATCTCGAAATATGTCCGTCAGGCCAGTTCCTTTGAGCTGAATCTGCAAATATCTCGGAAACGAAGCGAGCTATGGCAAAATGTTAAGAGACGTTTTTTGTAGAGAATTATGTTTCCTACAATTTATGTTCTATGATATTTTTTGATCAGAAGCGTAGTTTTCGAGATATATCGCGATATTTAAAAGTTCCGAAGACGCACCAACATAATAGAGATACAGAAACACCGTGGCCCCTTTCCTTGAGATAACTGTGCACTAGTGCGAGCCGCAAATGCCACTTCCAGCTTAGCTGTGCAGAAGAAGAACAACAAGAAGAAGAAATATCTCGAAATATGTCCGTCAGGCCCCTTCCCTTGAGATATATCTGCAAATATCTCGGAAACGAAGCGAGCTATGGCAAAATGTTAAGAGACCGTTTTTGTAGAGAATTATGTTTCCTACTTTTTATGTTCTATGATATTTTTTGATCAGACGTGTAGTTCTCGAGATATATCAAGATATTTAAAAGTTCCGAAGCCGCACCAACATAATAGAGATACAGAAACACCGTGGCCCCTTTCTTTGAGATAACTCTGCACTAGTGCGAGCCGCAAATGCCACTTCCAGCTTAGCTGTACAGAAGAAGAACAACAAGAAGAAGAAATATCTCGAAATATGTCCGTTAGGCCCCTTCCCTTGAGATAAATCTGCAAATATCTCGGAAACGAAGCGAGCTATGGCAAAATGTTAAGAGACCTTTTTTGTAGAGAATTACGTTTCCTACTTTTTATGGTCTATGATATTTGTTGATCAGATGCGTAGTTCTCGAGATATATCAAGATATTTAAAAGTTCCGAAGCCGCACCAACATAATAGAGATACAGAAACACCGTGGCTCCTTTCTTTGAGATAACTCTGCACTAATGCGAGCTGGAAATGCCACTTCCAGTTTAGCTGTGCAGAAGAAGAACAACAAGAAGAAGAAATATCTCGAAATATGTCCGTTAGGCCCCTTCCCTTGAGATAAATCTGCAAATATCTCGGAAACCAAGCGAGCTATGGCAAAATGTTAAGAGACCTTTTTTGTAGAGAATTAAGTTTCCTACTTTTTACGTTCTATGATATTTTTTGATCAGATGCGTAGTTCTCGAGATATATCAAGATATTTAAAAGTTCCGAAGCCGCACCAACATAATAGAGATACAGAAACACCGTGGCCCCTTTCTTTGAGATAACTCTGCACTATTGCGAGCTGGAAATGCCACTTCCAGTTTAGCTGTGCAGAAGAAGAACAACAAGAAGAAGAAATATCAAGAAATATGTCCGTTAGGCCCCTTCCCTTGAGATAAATCTGCAAATATCTCGGAAACGAAGCGAGCTATGGCAAAATGTTAAGAGACCTTTTTTGTAGAGAATTAAGTTTCCTCCTTTTTATGTTCTATGATATTTTTTGATCAGATGCGCAGTTCTCGAGATATATCAAGATATTTAAAAGTTCCGAAGCCGCACCAACATAATAGAGATACAGAAACACCGTGGCTCCTTTCTTTGAGATACCTCTGCACTATTGCGAGCTGGAAATGCCACTTCCAGTTTAGCTGTGCAGAAGAAGAACAACAAGAAGAAGAAATATCTCGAAATATGTCCGTTAGGCCCCTTCCCTTGAGATAAATCTGCAAATATCTCGGAAACGAAGCGAGCTATGGCAAAATGTTAAGAGACCTTTTTTGTAGAGAATTAAGTTTCCTACTTTTTACGTTCTATGATATTTTTTGATCAGATGCGTAGTTCTCGAGATATATCAAGATATTTAAAAGTTCCGAAGCCGCACCAACATAATAGAGATACAGAAACACCGTGGCCCCTTTCTTTGAGATAACTCTGCACTATTGCGAGCTGGAAATGCCACTTCCAGTTTAGCTGTGCAGAAGAAGAACAACAAGAAGAAGAAATATCACGAAATATGTCCGTTAGGCCCCTTCCCTTGAGATAAATCTGCAAATATCTCGGAAACGAAGCGAGCTATGGCAAAATGTTAAGAGACCTTTTTTGTAGAGAATTAAGTTTCCTCCTTTTTATGTTCTATGATATTTTTTGATCAGATGCGCAGTTCACGAGATATATCAAGATATTTAAAAGTTCCGAAGCCGCACCAACATAATAGAGATACAGAAACACAGTGGCCCCTTTCTTTGAGATAACTCTGCACTATTGCGAGCTGCAAATGCCACTTCCAGCTTAGCTGTGCAGAAGAAGAACAACAAGAAGAAGAAATATCTCGAAATATGTCCGTCAGGCCCCTTCCCTTGAGATAAATCTGGAAATATCTCGGAAACGAAGAGAGTTATGGCAAAATGTTAAGAGACCTTTTTTGTAGAGAATTAAGTTTCCTACTTATTATGTTCTATGATATTTTTGGATCAGATGCGTAGTTCTCGAGATATATCAAGATATTTAAAAGTTCCGAAGCCGCACCAACATAATAGAGATACAGAAACACCGTGGCCCCTTTCTTTGAGATAACTCTGCACTAGTGCGAGCCGCAAATGCCACTTCCAGCTTAGCTGTGCAGAAGAAGAACAACAAGAAGAAGAAATATCTCGAAATATGTCCGTCAGGCCCCTTCCCTTGAGATAAATCTGCAAATATCTCGGAAACGAAGCGAGCTATGGCAAAATGTTAAGAGACCTTTTTTGTAGAGAATTAAGTTACCTACTTTTCATGTTCTATGATATTTTTTGATCAGATGCGTAGTTCTCGAGATATATCAAGATATTTAAAAGTTCCGAAGCCGCACCAACATAATAGAGATACAGAAACACCGTGGCTCCTTTCTTTGAGATAACTCTGCACTATTGCGAGCTGGAAATGCCACTTCCAGTTTAGCTGTGCAGAAGAAGAACAACAAGAAGAAGAAATATCTCGAAATATGTCCGTTAGGCCCCTTCCCTTGAGATAAATCTGCAAATATCTCGGAAACGAAGCGAGCTATGGCAAAATGTTAAGAGACCTTTTTTGTAGAGAATTAAGTTTCCTACTTTTTATGTTCTATGATATTTTTTGATCAGATGCGCAGTTCTCGAGATATATCAAGATATTTAAAAGTTCCGAAGCCGCACCAACATAATAGGGATACAGAAACACCGTGGCCCCTCTCTTTGAGATAACTCTGCACTAGTGCGAGCCGCAAATGCCACTTCCAGCTTAGCTGTGCAGAAGAAGAACAACAAGAAGAAGAAATATCTCGAAATATGTCCGTTAGGCCCCTTCCCTTGAGATAAATGTGCAAATATCTCGGAAACGAAGCGAGCTATGGCAAAATGTTAAGAGACCTTTTTTGTAGAGAATTAAGTTTCCTACTTTTTATGTTCTATGATATTTTTTGATCAGATGCGTAGTTCTCGAGATATATCAAGATATTTAAAAGTTCTGAAGCCGCACCAACATAATAGAGATACAGAAACACCGTGGCCCCTTTCTTTGAGATAACTCTGCACTATTGCGAGCTGCAAATGCCACTTCCAGCTTAGCTGTGCAGAGGAAGAACAACAAGAAGAAGAAATATCTCGAAATATGTCCGTCAGGCCAGTTCCTTTGAGCTGAATCTGCAAATATCTCGGAAACGAAGCGAGCTATGGCAAAATGTTAAGAGACGTTTTTTGTAGAGAATTATGTTTCCTACAATTTATGTTCTATGATATTTTTTGATCAGAAGCGTAGTTTTCGAGATATATCGCGATATTTAAAAGTTCCGAAGACGCACCAACATAATAGAGATACAGAAACACCGTGGCCCCTTTCCTTGAGATAACTGTGCACTAGTGCGAGCCGCAAATGCCACTTCCAGCTTAGCTGTGCAGAAGAAGAACAACAAGAAGAAGAAATATCTCGAAATATGTCCGTCAGGCCCCTTCCCTTGAGATATATCTGCAAATATCTCGGAAACGAAGCGAGCTATGGCAAAATGTTAAGAGACCGTTTTTGTAGAGAATTATGTTTCCTACTTTTTATGTTCTATGATATTTTTTGATCAGACGTGTAGTTCTCGAGATATATCAAGATATTTAAAAGTTCCGAAGCCGCACCAACATAATAGAGATACAGAAACACCGTGGCCCCTTTCTTTGAGATAACTCTGCACTAGTGCGAGCCGCAAATGCCACTTCCAGCTTAGCTGTGCAGAAGAAGAACAACAAGAAGAAGAAATATCTCGAAATATGTCCGTTAGGCCCCTTCCCTTGAGATAAATCTGCAAATATCTCGGAAACGAAGCGAGCTATGGCAAAATGTTAAGAGACCTTTTTTGTAGAGAATTACGTTTCCTACTTTTTATGGTCTATGATATTTGTTGATCAGATGCGTAGTTCTCGAGATATATCAAGATATTTAAAAGTTCCGAAGCCGCACCAACATAATAGAGATACAGAAACACCGTGGCTCCTTTCTTTGAGATAACTCTGCACTATTGCGAGCTGGAAATGCCACTTCCAGTTTAGCTGTGCAGAAGAAGAACAACAAGAAGAAGAAATATCTCGAAATATGTCCGTTAGGCCCCTTCCCTTGAGATAAATCTGCAAATATCTCGGAAACCAAGCGAGCTATGGCAAAATGTTAAGAGACCTTTTTTGTAGAGAATTAAGTTTCCTACTTTTTACGTTCTATGATATTTTTTGATCAGATGCGTAGTTCTCGAGATATATCAAGATATTTAAAAGTTCCGAAGCCGCACCAACATAATAGAGATACAGAAACACCGTGGCCCCTTTCTTTGAGATAACTCTGCACTATTGCGAGCTGGAAATGCCACTTCCAGTTTAGCTGTGCAGAAGAAGAACAACAAGAAGAAGAAATATCAAGAAATATGTCCGTTAGGCCCCTTCCCTTGAGATAAATCTGCAAATATCTCGGAAACGAAGCGAGCTATGGCAAAATGTTAAGAGACCTTTTTTGTAGAGAATTAAGTTTCCTCCTTTTTATGTTCTATGATATTTTTTGATCAGATGCGCAGTTCTCGAGATATATCAAGATATTTAAAAGTTCCGAAGCCGCACCAACATAATAGAGATACAGAAACACCGTGGCCCCTTTCTTTGAGATAACTCTGCACTATTGCGAGCTGGAAATGCCACTTCCAGTTTAGCTGTGCAGAAGAAGAACAACAAGAAGAAGAAATATCACGAAATATGTCCGTTAGGCCCCTTCCCTTGAGATAAATCTGCAAATATCTCGGAAACGAAGCGAGCTATGGCAAAATGTTAAGAGACCTTTTTTGTAGAGAATTAAGTTTCCTCCTTTTTATGTTCTATGATATTTTTTGATCAGATGCGCAGTTCACGAGATATATCAAGATATTTAAAAGTTCCGAAGCCGCACCAACATAATAGAGATACAGAAACACAGTGGCCCCTTTCTTTGAGATAACTCTGCACTATTGCGAGCTGCAAATGCCACTTCCAGCTTAGCTGTGCAGAAGAAGAACAACAAGAAGAAGAAATATCTCGAAATATGTCCGTCAGGCCCCTTCCCTTGAGATAAATCTGGAAATATCTCGGAAACGAAGAGAGTTATGGCAAAATGTTAAGAGACCTTTTTTGTAGAGAATTAAGTTTCCTACTTATTATGTTCTATGATATTTTTGGATCAGATGCGTAGTTCTCGAGATATATCAAGATATTTAAAAGTTCCGAAGCCGCACCAACATAATAGAGATACAGAAACACCGTGGCCCCTTTCTTTGAGATAACTCTGCACTAGTGCGAGCCGCAAATGCCACTTCCAGCTTAGCTGTGCAGAAGAAGAACAACAAGAAGAAGAAATATCTCGAAATATGTCCGTCAGGCCCCTTCCCTTGAGATAAATCTGCAAATATCTCGGAAACGAAGCGAGCTATGGCAAAATGTTAAGAGACCTTTTTTGTAGAGAATTAAGTTACCTACTTTTCATGTTCTATGATATTTTTTGATCAGATGCGTAGTTCTCGAGATATATCAAGATATTTAAAAGTTCCGAAGCCGCACCAACATAATAGAGATACAGAAACACCGTGGCTCCTTTCTTTGAGATAACTCTGCACTATTGCGAGCTGGAAATGCCACTTCCAGTTTAGCTGTGCAGAAGAAGAACAACAAGAAGAAGAAATATCTCGAAATATGTCCGTTAGGCCCCTTCCCTTGAGATAAATGTGCAAATATCTCGGAAACGAAGCGAGCTATGGCAAAATGATAAGAGACCTTTTTTGTAGAGAATTAAGTTTCCTACTTTTTATGTTCTATGATATTTTTTGATCAGATGCGCAGTTCTCGAGATATATCAAGATATTTAAAAGTTCCGAAGCCGCACCAACATAATAGAGATACAGAAACACCGTGGCCCCTTTCTTTGAGATAACTCTGCACTATTGCGAGCTGCAAATGCCACTTCCAGCTTAGCTGTGCAGATGAAGAACAACAAGAAGAAGAAATATCTCGAAATATGTCCGTCAGGCCAGTTCCTTTGAGCTGAATCTGCAAATATCTCGGAAACGAAGCGAGCTATGGCAAAATGTTAAGAGACGTTTTTTGTAGAGAATTATGTTTCCTACAATTTATGTTCTATGATATTTTTTGATCAGAAGCGTAGTTTTCGAGATATATCGAGATATTTAAAAGTTCCGAAGCCGCACCAACATAATGGAGATACAGAAACACCGTGGCCCCTTTCTTTGAGATAACGCTGCACTAGTGCGAGCTGGAAATGCCACTTCCAGTTTAGCTGTGCAGAAGAAGAACAACAAGAAGCAGAAATATCTCGAAATATGTCCGTTAGGCCCCTTCCCTTGAGATAAATCTGCAAATATCTCGGAAACGAAGCGAGCTATGGCAAAATGTTAAGAGACCTTTTTTGTAGAGAATTAAGTTGCCTACTTTTTATGTTCTATGATATTTTTTGATCAGATGCGTAGTTCTCGAGATATATCAAGATATTTAAAAGTTCCGAAGCCGCACCAACATAATAGGGATACAGAAACACCGTGGCCCCTCTCTTTGAGATAACTCTGCACTATTGCGAGCTGCAAATGCCACTTCCAGCTTAGCTGTGCAGATGAAGAACAACAAGAAGAAGAAATATCTCGAAATATGTCCGTCAGGCCAGTTCCTTTGAGCTGAATCTGCAAATATCTCGGAAACGAAGCGAGCTATGGCAAAATGTTAAGAGACGTTTTTTGTAGAGAATTATGTTTCCTACAATTTATGTTCTATGATATTTTTTGATCAGAAGCGTAGTTTTCGAGATATATCGAGATATTTAAAAGTTCCGAAGCCGCACCAACATAATGGAGATACAGAAACACCGTGGCCCCTTTCTTTGAGATAACGCTGCACTAGTGCGAGCTGGAAATGCCACTTCCAGTTTAGCTGTGCGGAAGAAGAACAACAAGAAGCAGAAATATCTCGAAATATGTCCGTTAGGCCCCTTCCCTTGAGATAAATCTGCAAATATCTCGGAAACGAAGCGAGCTATGGCAAAATGTTAAGAGACCTTTTTTGTAGAGAATTAAGTTGCCTACTTTTTATGTTCTATGATATTTTTTGATCAGATGCGTAGTTCTCGAGATATATCAAGATATTTAAAAGTTCCGAAGCCGCACCAACATAATAGAGATACAGAAACACCGTGGCCCCTTTCTTTGAGATAACTCTGCACTATTGCGAGCTGGAAATGCCACTTCCAGTTTAGCTGTGCACAAGAAGAACAACAAGAAGAAGAAATATCTCGAAATATGTCCGTCAGGCCCCTTCCCTTGAGATATATCTGCAAATATCTCGGAAACGAAGCGAGCTATGGCAAAATGTTAAGAGACCTTTTTTGTAGAGAATTATGTTTCCTACAATTTATGTTCTATGATATTTTTTGATCAGAAGCGTAGTTTTCGAGATATATCGAGATATTTAAAAGTTCCGAAGCCGCACCAACATAATAGAGATACAGAAACACCGTGGCCCCTTTCTTTGAGATAACTCTGCACGATTGCGAGCTGGAAATGCCACTTCCAGTTTAGCTGTGCAGAAGAAGAACAACAAGAAGAAGAAATATCTCGAAATATGTACATCAGGACCCTTCCCTTGAGATAAATCTGCAAATATCTCGGAAACGAAGCGAGCTATGGCAAAATGTTAAGAGACCTTTTTTGTAGAGAATTATGTTTCCTACAATTTATGTTCTATGATATTTTTTGATCAGAAGCGTAGTTTTCGAGATATATCGAGATATTTAAAAGTTCCGAAGCCGCACCAACATAATAGAGATACAGAAACACCGTGGCCCCTTTCTTTGGGATAACTCTGCACTATTGCGAGCTGCAAATGCCACTTCCAGCTTAGCTGTGCAGAAGAAGAACAACAAGAAGAAGAAATATCTCGAAATATGTCCGTCAGGCCACTTCCCTTGAGATAAATCTGCAAATATCTCGGAAACCAAGCGAGCTATGGCAAAATGTTAAGAGACCTTTTTTGTAGAGAATTAAGTTTCCTACTTTTTATGTTGGATGATATTTTTTGATCAGATGCGTAGTTCTCGAGATATATCAAGATATTTAAAAGTTCCGAAGCCGCACCAACATAATAGAGATACAGAAACACCGTGGCCCCTTTCTTTGAGATAACTCTGCACTATTGCGAGCTGTAAATGCCACTTCCAGCTTAGCTGTGCAGAAGAAGAAGAACAAGAAGAAGAAATATCTCGAAATATGTCCGTCAGGCCCCTTCCCTTGAGATAAATATGCAAATATCTCGGAAACGAAGCGAGCTATGGCAAAATGTTAAGAAACCTTTTTTGTAGAGAATTAAGTTTCCTATTTTTTATGTTCTATGATATTTTTTGATCAAATGCGTAGTTCTCGAGATATATCAAGATATTTAAAAGTTCCGAAGCCGCACCATCATAATAGAGATACAGAAACACCGTGGCCCCTTTCTTTGAGATAACTCTGCACTATTGCGAGCTGCAAATGCCACTTCCAGCTTAGCTGTGCAGAGGAAGAACAACAAGAAGAAGAAATATCTCGAAATATGTCCGTCAGGCCAGTTCCTTTGAGCTGAATCTGCAAACATCTCGGAAACGAAGCGAGCTATGGCAAAATGTTAAGAGACGTTTTTTGTAGAGAATTATGTTTCCTACAATTTATGTCCTATGATATTTTTTGATCAGAAGCGTAGTTTTCGAGATATATCGAGATACTTAAAAGTTCCGAAGCCGCACCAACATAATAGAGATACAGAAACACCGTGGCCCCTTTCTTTGAGATAACTCTGCACTATTGCGAGTTGGAAATGCCACTTCCAGTTTAGCTGTGCAGAAGAAGCACAACAAGAAGAAGAAATATCCCGAAATATGTCCGTCAGGCCCCTTCCCTTGAGATAAATCTGCAAATATCTCGGAAACGAAGGGAGCTATGGCAAAATGTTAAGAGACCTTTTTTGTAGAGAATTAAGTTTCCTACTTTTTATCTTCTATGATATTTTTTGATCAGATGCGTAGTTCTCGAGATATATCAAGATATTTAAAAGTTCCGAAGCCGCACCAACATAATAGAGATACAGAAACACCGTGGCCCCTCTCTTTGAGATAACCCTGCACTATTGCGAGCTGGAAATGCCACTTCCAGTTTAGCTGTGCAGAAGAAGAACAACAAGAAGAAGAAATATCTCGAAATATGTCCGTTAGGCCCCTTCCCTTGAGATAAATGTGCAAATATCTCGGAAACGAAGCGAGCTATGGCAAAATGTTAAGAGACCTTTTTTGTAGAGAATTAAGCTTCCTACTTTTTATGTTCTATGATATTTTTTGATCAGATGCGTAGTTCTCGAGATATATCAAGATATTTAAAAGTTCCGAAGCCGCACCAACATAATAGAGATACAGAAACACCGTGGCCCCTTTCTTTGAGATAACTCTGCACTAGTGCGAGCTGCAAATGCCACTTCCAGCTTAGCTGTGCAGAGGAAGAACAACAAGAAGAAGAAATATCTCGAAATATGTCCGTCAGGCCAGTTCCTTTGAGCTGAATCTGCAAATATCTCGGAAACGAAGCGAGCTATGGCAAAATGTTAAGAGACGTTTTTTGTAGAGAATTATGTTTCCTACAATTTATGTTGTATGATATTTTTTGATCAGAAGCGTAGTTTTCGAGATATATCGAGATATTTAAAAGTTCCGATGCCGCACCAACATAATAGAGATACAGAAACACCGTGGCCCCTCTCTTTGAGATAACTCTGCACTATTGCGAGCTGAAATGCCACTTCCAGTTTAGCTGTGCAGAAGAAGAACAACAAGAAGGAGAAATATCTCGAAATATGTCCGTTAGGCCCCTTCCCTTGAGATAAATCTGCAAATATCTCGGAAACGAAGCGAGCAATGGCAAAATGTTGAGAGACCTTTTTTGTAGAGAATTAAGTTTCCTACTTTTTATGTTCTATGATATTTTTTGATCAGATGCGTAGTTCTCGAGATATATCAAGATATTTAAAAGTTGCGAAGCCGCACCAACATAATAGAGATACAGAAACACCGTGGCCCCTTTCTTTGAGATAACTCTGCACTAGTGCGAGCCGCAAATGCCACTTCCAGCTTAGCTGTGCAGAAGAAGAACAACAAGAAGAAGAAATATCTCGAAATATGTCCGTCAGGCCCCTTCCCTTGAGATAAATCTGCAAATATCTCGGAAACGACGCGAGCTATGGCAAAATGTTAAGAGACCTTTTTTGTAGAGAATTAGGTTTCCTACTTTTTATCTTCTATGATATTTTTTGATCAGATGCGTAGTTCTCGAGATATATCAAGATATTTAAAAGTTCCGAAGCCGCACCAACATAATAGAGATACAGAAACACCGTGGCCCCTCTCTTTGAGATAACTCTGCACTATTGCGAGCTGGAAATGCCACTTCCAGTTTAGCTGTGCAGAAGAAGAACAACAAGAAGAAGAAATATCTCGAAATATGTCCGTTAGGCCCCTTCCCTTGAGATAAATGTGCAAATATCTCGGAAACGAAGCGAGCTATGGCAAAATGTTAAGAGACCTTTTTTGTAGAGAATTAAGTTTCCTACTTTTTATGTTCTATGATATTTTTTCATCAGATGCGTAATTCTCGAGATATATCAAGATATTTAAAAGTTCCGAAGCCGCACCAACATAATAGAGATACAGAAACACCGTGGCCCCTTTCTTTGAGATAACTCTGCACTAGTGCGAGCCGCAAATGCCACTTCCAGCTTAGCTGGGCAGAAGAAGAACAACAAGAAGAAGAAATATCTCGAAATATGTCCGTCAGGCCCCTTCCCTTGAGATAAATCTGCAAATATCTCGGAAACGAAGCGAGCTATGGCAAAATGTTAAGAGACCTTTTTTGTAGAGAATTAAGTTTCCTACTTTTTATCTTCTATGATATTTTTTGATCAGATGCGTAGTTCTCGAGATATATCAAGATATTTAAAAGTTCCGAAGCCGCACCAACATAATAGAGATACAGAAACACCGTGGCCCCTTTCTTTGAGATAACTCTGCACTAGTGCGAGCCGCAAATGCCACTTCCAGCTTAGCTGTGCAGAAGAAGAACAACAAGAAGAAGAAATATCTCGAAATATGTCCGTCAGGCCCCTTCCCTTGAGATAAATCTGCAAATATCTCGGAAACGACGCGAGCTATGGCAAAATGTTAAGAGACCTTTTTTGTAGAGAATTAGGTTTCCTACTTTTTATCTTCTATGATATTTTTTGATCAGATGCGTAGTTCTCGAGATATATCAAGATATTTAAAAGTTCCGAAGCCGCACCAACATAATAGAGATACAGAAACACCGTGGCCCCTCTCTTTGAGATAACTCTGCACTATTGCGAGCTGGAAATGCCACTTCCAGTTTAGCTGTGCAGAAGAAGAACAACAAGAAGAAGAAATATCTCGAAATATGTCCGTTAGGCCCCTTCCCTTGAGATAAATGTGCAAATATCTCGGAAACGAAGCGAGCTATGGCAAAATGTTAAGAGACCTTTTTTGTAGAGAATTAAGTTTCCTACTTTTTATGTTCTATGATATTTTTTGATCAGATGCGTAATTCTCGAGATATATCAAGATATTTAAAAGTTCCGAAGCCGCACCAACATAATAGAGATACAGAAACTCCGTGGCCCCTTTCTTTGAGATAACTCTGCACTAGTGCGAGCCGCAAATGCCACTTCCAGCTTAGCTGGGCAGAAGAAGAACAACAAGAAGAAGAAATATCTCGAAATATGTCCGTCAGGCCCCTTCCCTTGAGATAAATCTGCAAATATCTCGGAAACGAAGCGAGCTATGGCAAAATGTTAAGAGACCTTTTTTGTAGAGAATTAAGTTTCCTACTTTTTATCTTCTATGATATTTTTTGATCAGATGCGTAGTTCTCGAGATATATCAAGATATTTAAAAGTTCCGAAGCCGCACCAACATAATAGAGATACAGAAACACCGTGGCCCCTTCCTTTGAGATAACGCTGCACTAGTGCGAGCCGCAAATGCCACTTCCAGCTTAGCTGTGCAGAAGAAGAACAACAAGAAGAAGAAATATCTCGAAATATGTCCGTCAGGCCCCTTCCCTTGAGATAAATCTGCAAATATCTCGGAAACGAAGCGAGCAATGGCAAAATGTTGAGAGACCTTTTTTGTAGAGAATTAAGTTTCCTACTTTTTATGTTCTATGATATTTTTTGATCAGATGCGTAGTTCTCGAGATATATCGAGATATTTAAAAGTTCCGAAGCCGCACCAACATAATAGAGATACAGAAACACCGTGGCCCCTTTCTTTGAGATAACTCTGCACTAGTGCGAGCCGCAAATGCCACTTCCAGCTTAGCTGTGCAGAAGAAGAACAACAAGAAGAAGAAATATCTCGAAATATGTCCGTCAGGCCCCTTCCCTTGAGATAAATATGCAAATATCTCGGAAACGAAGAGAGCTATGGCAAAATGTTAAGAGACCTTTTTTGTAGAGAATTAAGTTTCCTACAATTTATGTTCTATGATATTTTTTGATCAGAAGCGTAGTTTTCGAGATATATCGAGATATTTAAAAGTTCCGAAGCCGCACCAACATAATAGAGATACAGAAACACCGTGGCCCCTTTCTTTAAGATAACTTTGCACTATTGCGAGCTGTAAATGCCACTTTCAGCATAGCTGTGCAGAAGAAGAACAACAAGAAGAAGAAATATCTCGAAATATGTCCGTCAGGCCCCTTCCCTTGAGATATATCTGCAAATATCTCGGAAACGAAGCGAGCTATGGCAAAATGTTAAGAGACCTTTTTTGTAGAGAATTATGTTTCCTACAATTTATGTTCTATGATATTTTTTGATCAGAAGCGTAGTTTTCGAGATATATCGAGATATTTAAAAGTTCCGAAGCCGCACCAACATAATAGAGATACAGAAACACCGTGGCCCCTTTCTTTGAGATAACTCTGCACTAGTGCGAGCCGCAAATGCCACTTCCAGCTTAGCTGTGCAGAAGAAGAACAACAAGAAGAAGAAATATCTCGAAATATGTCCGTCATGCCCCTTCCCTTGAGATAAATCTGCAAATATCTCGGAAACGAAGCGAGCTATGGCAAAATCTTAAGAGACCTTTTTTGTAGAGAATTAAGTTTCCTACTTTTTATGTTCTATGATATTTTTTGATCAGATGCGTAGTTCTCGAGATATATCAAGATATTTAAAAGTTCCGAAGCCGCACCAACATAATAGAGATACAGAAACACCGTGGCCCCTTTCTTTGAGATAACTTTGCACTATTGCGAGCTGTAAATGCCACTTTCAGCTTAGCTGTGCAGAAGAAGAACAACAAGAAGAAGAAATATCTCGAAATATGTCCGTCAGGCCCCTTCCCTTCAGATATATCTGCAAATATCTCGGAAACGAAGCGAGCTATGGCAAAATGTTAAGAGACCTTTTTTGTAGAGAATTATGTTTCCTACAATTTATGTTCTATGATATTTTTTGATCAGAAGCGTAGTTTTCGAGATATATCGAGATATTTAAAAGTTCCGAAGCCGCACCAACATAATAGAGATACAGAAACACCGTGGCCCCTTTCTTTGAGATAACTCTGCACTAGTGCGAGCCGCAAATGCCACTTCCAGCTTAGCTGGGCAGTAGAAGAACAACAAGAAGAAGAAATATCTCGAAATATGTCCGTCAGGCCCCTTCCCTTGAGATAAATCTGCAAATATCTCGGAAACGAAGCGAGCTATGGCAAAATGTTAAGAGACCTTTTTTGTAGAGAATTAAGTTTCCTACTTTTTATCTTCTATGATATTTTTTGATCAGATGCGTAGTTCTCGAGATATATCAAGATATTTAAAAGTTCCGAAGCCGCACCAACATAATAGAGATACAGAAACACCGTGGCCCCTTTCTTTGAGATAACGCTGCACTAGTGCGAGCCGCAAATGCCACTTCCAGCTTAGCTGTGCAGAAGGAGAACAACAAGAAGAAGAAATATCTCGAAATATGTCCGTCAGGCCTCTTCCCTTGAGATAAATCTGCAAATATCTCGGAAACGAAGCGAGCAATGGCAAAATGTTGCGAGACCTTTTTTGTAGAGAATTAAGTTTCCTACTTTTTATGTTGTATGATATTTTTTGATCAGATGCGTAGTTCTCGAGATATATCGAGATATTTAAAAGTTCCGAAGCCGCACCAACATAATAGAGATACAGAAACACCGTGGCCCCTTTCTTTGAGATAACTCTGCACTAGTGCGAGCCGCAAATGCCACTTCCAGCTTAGCTGTGCAGAAGAAGAACAACAAGAAGAAGAAATATCTCGAAATATGTCCGTCAGGCCCCTTCCCTTCAGATATATCTGCAAATATCTCGGAAACGAAGCGAGCTATGGCAAAATGTTAAGAGACCTTTTTTGTAGAGAATTATGTTTCCTACAATTTATGTTCTATGATATTTTTTGATCAGAAGCGTAGTTTTCGAGATATATCGAGATATTTAAAAGTTCCGAAGCCGCACCAACATAATAGAGATACAGAAACACCGTGGCCCCTTTCTTTGAGATAACTCTGCACTAGTGCGAGCCGCAAATGCCACTTCCAGCTTAGCTGGGCAGAAGAAGAACAACAAGAAGAAGAAATATCTCGAAATATGTCCGTCAGGCCCCTTCCCTTGAGATAAATCTGCAAATATCTCGGAAACGAAGCGAGCTATGGCAAAATGTTAAGAGACCTTTTTTGTAGAGAATTAAGTTTCCTACTTTTTATCTTCTATGATATTTTTTGATCAGATGCGTAGTTCTCGAGATATATCAAGATATTTAAAAGTTCCGAAGCCGCACCAACATAATAGAGATACAGAAACACCGTGGCCCCTTTCTTTGAGATAACGCTGCACTAGTGCGAGCCGCAAATGCCACTTCCAGCTTAGCTGTGCAGAAGAAGAACAACAAGAAGAAGAAATATCTCGAAATATGTCCGTCAGGCCCCTTCCCTTGAGATAAATCTGCAAATATCTCGGAAACGAAGCGAGCAATGGCAAAATGTTGAGAGACCTTTTTTGTAGAGAATTAAGTTTCCTACTTTTTATGTTCTATGATATTTTTTGATCAGATGCGTAGTTCTCGAGATATATCGAGATATTTAAAAGTTCCGAAGCCGCACCAACATAATATAGACACAGAAACACCGTGGCCCCTTTCTTTGAGATAACTCTGCACTAGTGCGAGCCGCAAATGCCACTTCCAGCTTAGCTGTGCAGAAGAAGAACAACAAGAAGAAGAAATATCTCGAAATATGTCCGTCATGCCCCTTCCCTTGAGATAAATCTGCAAATATCTCGGAAACGAAGCGAGCTATGGCAAAATGTTAAGAGACCTTTTTTGTAGAGAATTAAGTTTCCTACTTTTTATGTTCTATGATAATTTTTGATCAGATGCGTAGTTCTCGAGATATATCAAGATATTTAAAAGTTCCGAAGCCGCACCAACATAATAGAGATACAGAAACACCGTGGCCCCTTTCTTTGAGATAACGCTGCACTAGTGCGAGCCGCAAATGCCACTTCCAGCTTAGCTGTGCAGAAGAAGAACAACAAGAAGAAGAAATATCTCGAAATATGTCCGTCAGGCCCCTTCCCTTGAGATAAATCTGCAAATATCTCGGAAACGAAGCGAGCTATGGCAAAATGTTAAGAGACCTTTTTTGTAGAGAATTAAGTTTCCTACTTTTTATGTTCTATGATATTTTTTGATCAGATGCGTAGTTCTCGAGATATATCAAGATATTTAAAAGTTCCGAAGCCGCACCAACATAATAGAGATACAGAAACACCGTGGCCCCTTTCTTTGAGATAACTCTGCACTATTGGGAGCTGCAAATGCCACTTCCAGCTTAGCTGTGCAGAAGAAGAACAACAAGAAGAAGAAATATCTCGAAATATGTCCGTCAGGCCCCTTCCCTTGAGATAAATCTGCAAATATCTCGGAAACGAAGAGAGCTATGGCAAAATGTTAAGAGACCTTTTTTGTAGAGAATTATGTTTCCTACAATTTATGTTCTATGATATTTTTTGATCAGAAGCGTAGTTTTCGAGATATATCGAGATATTTAAAAGTTCCGAAGCCGCACCAACATAATAGAGATACAGAAACACCGTGGCCCCTTTCTTTGAGATAACTCTGCACTAGTGCGAGCCGCAAATGCCACTTCCAGCTTAGCTGTGCAGAAGAAGAACAACAAGAAGAAGAAATATCTCGAAATATGTCCGTCATGCCCCTTCCCTTGAGATAAATCTGCAAATATCTCGGAAACGAAGCGAGCTATGGCAAAATGTTAAGAGACCTTTTTTGTAGAGAATTAAGTTTCCTACTTTTTATGTTCTATGATAATTTTTGATCAGATGCGTAGTTCTCAAGATATATCAAGATATTTAAAAGTTCCGAAGCCGCACCAACATAATAGAGATACAGAAACACCGTGGCCCCTTTCTTTGAGATAACGCTGCACTAGTGCGAGACGCAAATGCCACTTCCAGCTTAGCTGTGCAGAAGAAGAACAACAAGAAGAAGAAATATCTCGAAATATGTCCGTCAGGCCCCTTCCCTTGAGATAAATCTGCAAATATCTCGGAAACGAAGCGAGCTATGGCAAAATGTTAAGAGACCTTTTTTGTAGAGAATTAAGTTTCCTACTTTTTATGTTCTATGATATTTTTTGATCAGATGCGTAGTTCTCGAGATATATCAAGATATTTAAAAGTTCCGAAGCCGCACCAACATAATAGAGATACAGAAACACCGTGGCCCCTTTCTTTGAGATAACTCTGCACTATTGGGAGCTGCAAATGCCACTTCCAGCTTAGCTGTGCAGAAGAAGAACAACAAGAAGAAGAAATATCTCGAAATATGTCCGTCAGGCCCCTTCCCTTGAGATATATCTGCAAATATCTCGGAAACGAAGCGAGCTATGGCAAAATGTTAAGAGACCTTTTTTGTAGAGAATTATGTTTCCTACAATTTATGTTCTATGATATTTTTTGATCAGAAGCGTAGTTTTCGAGATATATCGAGATATTTAAAAGTTCCGAAGCCGCACCAACATAATAGAGATACAGAAACACCGTGGCCCCTTTCTTTGAGATAACTCTGCACTAGTGCGAGCCGCAAATGCCACTTCCAGCTTAGCTGTGCAGAAGAAGAACAACAAGAAGAAGAAATATCTCGAAATATGTCCGTCATGCCCCTTCCCTTGAGATAAATCTGCAAATATCTCGGAAACGAAGCGAGCTATGGCAAAATGTTAAGAGACCTTTTTTGTAGAGAATTAAGTTTCCTACTTTTTATGTTCTATGATATTTTTTGATCAGATGCGTAGTTCTCGAGATATATCAAGATATTTAAAAGTTCCGAAGCCAGACCAACATAATAGAGATACAGAAACACCGTGGCCCCTTTCTTTGAGATAACTCTGCACTATTGCGAGCTGCAAATGCCACTTCCAGCTTAGCTGTGCAGAAGAAGAACAACAAGAAGAAGAAATATCTCGAAATATGTCCGTCAGGCCCCTTCCCTTGAGATAAATCTGCAAATATCTCGGAAACGAAGAGAGCTATGGCAAAATGTTAAGAGACCTTTTTTGTAGAGAATTATGGTTCCTACAATTTATGTTCTATGATATTTTTTGATCAGAAGCGTAGTTTTCGAGATATATCGAGATATTTAAAAGTTCCGAAGCCGCACCAACATAATAGAGATACAGAAACACCGTGGCCCCTTTCTTTGAGATAACTCTGCACTAGTGCGAGCCGCAAATGCCACTTCCAGCTTAGCTGTGCAGAAGAAGAACAACAAGAAGAAGAAATATCTCGAAATATGTCCGTTAGGCCCCTTCCCTTGAGATAAACCTGCAAATATCTCGGAAACGAAGCGAGCTATGGCAAAATGTTGAGAGACCTTTTTTGTAGAGAATTATGTTTCCTACAATTTATGTTCTATGATATTTTTTGATCAGAAGCGTAGTTTTCGAGATATATCGAGATATTTAAAAGTTCCGAAGCCGCACCAACATAATAGAGATACAGAAACACCGTGGCCCCTTTCTTTGAGATAACTCTGCACTAGTGCGAGCCGCAAATGCCACTTCCAGCTTAGCTGTGCAGAAGAAGAACAACAACAAGAAGAAATATCTCGAAATATGTCCGTCAGGCCCCTTCCCTTGAGATAAATCTGCAAATATCTCGGAAACGAAGAGAGCTATGGCAAAATGTTAAGAGACCTTTTTTGTAGAGAATGAAGTTTCCTACTTTTTATGTTCTATGATATTCTTTGATCAGATGCGTAGTTCTCGAGATATATCAAGATATTTAAAAGTTCCGAAGCCGCACCAACATAATAGAGATACAGAAACACCGTGGCCCCTTTCTTTGAGATAACTCTGCACTAGTGCGAGCCGCAAATGCCACTTCCAGCTTAGCTGTGCAGAAGAAGAACAACAAGAAGAAGAAATATCTCGAAATATGTCCGTCAGGCCCCTTCCCTTGAGATAAATCTGCAAATATCTCGGAAACGAAGCGAGCTATGGCAAAATGTTAAGAGACCTTTTTTGTAGAGAATTATGTTTCCTACAATTTATGTTGTATGATATTTTTTGATCAGAAGCGTAGTTTTCGAGATATATCGAGATATTTAAAAGTTCCGAAGCCGCACCAACATAATAGAGATACAGAAACACCGTGACCCCTTTCTTTGAGATAACTCTGCACTAGTGCGAGCCGCAAATGCCACTTCCAGCTTAGCTGTGCAGAAGAAGAACAACAAGAAGAAGAAATATCTCGAAATATGTGCGTCAGGCCCCTTCCCTTGAGATAAATCTGCAAATATCTCGGAAACGAAGCGAGCTATGGCAAAATGTTAAGAGACCTTTTTTGTAGAGAATTAAGTTTCCTACTTTTTATGTTCTATGATATTTTTTGATCAGATGCGTAGTTCTCGAGATATATCAAGATATTTAAAAGTTCCGAAGCCGCACCAACATAATAGAGATACAGAAACACCGTGACCCCTTTCTTTGAGATAACTCTGCACTAGTGCGAGCCGCAAATGCCACTTCCAGCTTAGCTGTGCAGAAGAAGAACAACAAGAAGAAGAAATATCTCGAAATATGTCCGTCATGCCCCTTCCCTTGAGATAAATCTGCAAATATCTCGGAAACGAAGAGAGCTATGGCAAAATGTTAAGAGACCTTTTTTGTAGAGAATTAAGTGTCCTACTTTTTATGTTCTATGATATTTTTTGATCAGATGCGTAGTTCTCGAGATATATCAAGATATTTAAAAGTTCCGAAGCCGCACCAACAGAATAGAGATACAGAAACACCGTGGCCCCCTTCTTTGAGATAACTCTGCACTATTGCGAGCTGCAAATGCCACTTCCAGCTTAGCTGTGCAGAAGAAGAACAACAAGAAGAAGAAATATCTCGAAATATGTCCGTCAGGCCCCTTCCCTTGAGATAAATCTGCATATATCTCGGAAACGAAGCGAGCTATGGCAAAATGTTAAGAGACCTTTTTTGTAGAGAATTAAGTTTCCCACTTTTTATGTTCTATGATATTTTTTGATCAGATGCGTAGTTCTCGAGATATATCAAGATATTTAAAAGTTCCGAAGCCGCACCAACATAATAGAGATACAGAAACACCGTGGCCCCTTTCTTTGAGATAACTCTGCACTATTGCGAGCTGCAAATGCCACTTCCAGGTTAGCTGTGCAGAAGAAGAACAACAAGAAGAAGAAATATCTCGAAATATGTCCGTCAGGCCCCTTCCCTTGAGATATATCTGCAAATATCTCGGAAACGAAGCGAGCTATGGCAAAATGTTAAGAGACCTTTTTTGTAGAGAATTATGTTTCCTACAATTTATGTTCTATGATATTTTTTGATCAGAAGCGTAGTTTTCGAGATATATCGAGATATTTAAAAGTTCCGAAGCCGCACCAACATAATAGAGATACAGAAACACCGTGGCCCCTTTCTTTGAGATAACTCTGCACTAGTGCGAGCCGCAAATGCCACTTCCAGCTTAGCTGTGCAGAAGAAGAACAACAAGAAGAAGAAATATCTCGAAATATGTCCGTCAGGCCCCTTCCCTTGAGATAAATCTGCAAATATCTCGGAAACGAAGAGAGCTATGGCAAAATGTTAAGAGACCTTTCTTGTAGAGAATTAAGTTTCCTACTTTTTATGTTCTATGATATTTTTTGATCAGAAGCGTAGTTTTCGAGATATATCGAGATATTTAAAAGTTCCGAAGCCGCACCAACATAATAGAGATACAGAAACACCGTGACCCCTTTCTTTGAGATAACTCTGCACTAGTGCGAGCCGCAAATGCTACTTCCAGCTTAGCTGTGCAGAAGAAGAACAACAAGAAGAAGAAATATCTCGAAATATGTCCGTCAGGCCCCTTCCCTTGAGATAAATCTGCATATATCTCGGAAACGAAGCGAGCTATGGCAAAATGTTAAGAGACCTTTTTTGTAGAGAATTAAGTTTCCCACTTTTTATGTTCTATGATATTTTTTGATCAGATGCGTAGTTCTCGAGATATATCAAGATATTTAAAAGTTCCGAAGCCGCACCAACATAATAGAGATACAGAAACACCGTGGCCCCTTTCTTTGAGATAACTCTGCACTATTGCGAGCTGCAAATGCCACTTCCAGGTTAGCTGTGCAGAAGAAGAACAACAAGAAGAAGAAATATCTCGAAATATGTCCGTCAGGCCCCTTCCCTTGAGATATATCTGCAAATATCTCGGAAACGAAGCGAGCTATGGCAAAATGTTAAGAGACCTTTTTTGTAGAGAATTATGTTTCCTACAATTTATGTTCTATGATATTTTTTGATCAGAAGCGTAGTTTTCGAGATATATCGAGATATTTAAAAGTTCCGAAGCCGCACCAACATAATAGAGATACAGAAACACCGTGGCCCCTTTCTTTGAGATAACTCTGCACTAGTGCGAGCCGCAAATGCCACTTCCAGCTTAGCTGTGCAGAAGAAGAACAACAAGAAGAAGAAATATCTCGAAATATGTCCGTCAGGCCCCTTCCCTTGAGATAAATCTGCAAATATCTCGGAAACGAAGAGAGCTATGGCAAAATGTTAAGAGACCTTTTTTGTAGAGAATTAAGTGTCCTACTTTTTATGTTCTATGATATTTTTTGATCAGATGCGTAGTTCTCGAGATATATCAAGATATTTAAAAGTTCCGAAGCCGCACCAACAGAATAGAGATACAGAAACACCGTGGCCCCTTTCCTTGAGATAACTCTGCACTATTGCGAGCTGCAAATGCCACTTCCAGGTTAGGTGTGCAGAAGAAGAACAACAAGAAGAAGAAATATCTCGAAATATGTCCGTCAGGCCCCTTCCCTTGAGATATATCTGCAAATATCTCGGAAACGAAGCGAGCTATGGCAAAATGTTAAGAGACCTTTTTTGTAGAGAATTATGTTTCCTACAATTTATGTTCTATGATATTTTTTGATCAGAAGCGTAGTTTTCGAGATATATCGAGATATTTAAAAGTTCCGAAGCCGCACCAACATAATAGAGATACAGAAACACCGTGGCCCCTTTCTTTGAGATAACTCTGCACTAGTGCGAGCCGCAAATGCCACTTCCAGCTTAGCTGTGCAGAAGAAGAACAACAAGAAGAAGAAATATCTCGAAATATGTCCGTCAGGCCCCTTCCCTTGAGATATATCTGCAAATATCTCGGAAACGAAGCGAGCTATGGCAAAATGTTAAGAGACCTTTTTTGTAGAGAATTATGTTTCCTACAATTTATGTTCTATGATATTTTTTGATCAGAAGCGTAGTTTTCGAGATATATCGAGATATTTAAAAGTTCCGAAGCCGCACCAACATAATAGAGATACAGAAACACCGTGGCCCCTTTCTTTGAGATAACTCTGCACTAGTGCGAGCCGCAAATGCCACTTCCAGCTTAGCTGTGCAGAAGAAGAACAACAAGAAGAAGAAATATCTCGAAATATGTCCGTCAGGCCCCTTCCCTTGAGATATATCTGCAAATATCTCGGAAACAAAGCGAGCTATGGCAAAATGTTAAGAGACCTTTTTTGTAGAGAATTATGTTTCCTACAATTTATGTTCTATGATATTTTTTGATCAGAAGCGTAGTTTTCGAGATATATCAAGATATTTAAAAGTTCCGAAGCCGCACCAACATAATAGAGATACAGAAACACCGTAGCCCCTTTCTTTGAGATAACTCTGCACTAGTGCGAGCCGCAAATGCCACTTCCAGCTTAGCTGTGCAGAAGAAGAACAACAAGAAGAAGAAATATCTCGAAATATGTCCGTCAGGCCCCTTCCCTTGAGATAAATCTGCAAATATCTCGGAAACGAAGCGAGCTATGGCAAAATGTTAAGAGACCTTTTTTGTAGAGAATTATGTTTCCTACAATTTATGTTGTATGATATTTTTTGATCAGAAGCGTAGTTTTCGAGATATATCGAGATATTTAAAAGTTCCGAAGCCGCACCAACAGAATAGAGATACAGAAACACCGTGGCTCCTTTCTTTGAGATAACTCTGCACTACTGCGAGCTGGAAATGCCACTTCCAGTTTAGCTGTGCAGAAGAAGAACAACAAGAAGAAGAAATATCTCGAAATATGTCCGTCAGGCCCCTTCCCTTGAGATAAATCTGCAAATATCTCGGAAACGAAGCGAGCTATGGCAAAATGTTAAGAGACCTTTTTTGTAGAGAATTAAGTTTCCTACTTTTTATGTTCTATGATATTTTTTGATCAGATGCGTAGTTCTCGAGATATATCAAGATATTTAAAAGTTCCGAAGCCGCACCAACATAATAGAGATACAGAAACACCGTGGCCCCTTTCTTTGATATAACTCTGCACTAGTGCGAGCCGCAAATGCCACTTCCAGCTTAGCTGTGCAGAAGAAGAACAACAACAAGAAGAAATATCTCGAAATATGTCCGTCAGGCCCCTTCCCTTGAGATAAATCTGAAAATATCTCGGAAACGAAGAGAGCTATGGCAAAATGTTAAGAGACCTTTTTTGTAGAGAATGAAGTTTCCTACTTTTTATGTTCTATGATATTCTTTGATCAGATGCGTAGTTCTCGAGATATATCAAGATATTTAAAAGTTCCGAAGCCGCACCAACATAATAGAGATACAGAAACACCGTGGCCCCTTTCTTTGAGATAACTCTGCACTAGTGCGAGCCGCAAATGCCACTTCCAGCTTAGCTGTGCAGAAGAAGAACAACAAGAAGAAGAAATATCTCGAAATATGTCCGTCAGGCCCCTTCCCTTGAGATATATCTGCAAATATCTCGGAAACAAAGCGAGCTATGGCAAAATGTTAAGAGACCTTTTTTGTAGAGAATTATGTTTCCTACAATTTATGTTCTATGATATTTTTTGATCAGAAGCGTAGTTTTCGAGATATATCAAGATATTTAAAAGTTCCGAAGCCGCACCAACATAATAGAGATACAGAAACACCGTAGCCCCTTTCTTTGAGATAACTCTGCACTAGTGCGAGCCGCAAATGCCACTTCCAGCTTAGCTGTGCAGAAGAAGAACAACAAGAAGAAGAAATATCTCGAAATATGTCCGTCAGGCCCCTTCCCTTGAGATAAATCTGCAAATATCTCGGAAACGAAGCGAGCTATGGCAAAATGTTAAGAGACCTTTTTTGTAGAGAATTATGTTTCCTACAATTTATGTTGTATGATATTTTTTGATCAGAAGCGTAGTTTTCGAGATATATCGAGATATTTAAAAG
Organism: Osmia lignaria lignaria; assembly: GCF_051020975.1. Taxonomy (NCBI): domain Eukaryota; kingdom Metazoa; phylum Arthropoda; class Insecta; order Hymenoptera; family Megachilidae; genus Osmia; species Osmia lignaria. The sequence goes on along the minus strand of NW_027478170.1, from coordinate 1,818,826 downwards.
TTCCGAAGCCGCACCAACAGAATAGAGATACAGAAACACCGTGGCTCCTTTCTTTGAGATAACTCTGCACTACTGCGAGCTGGAAATGCCACTTCCAGTTTAGCTGTGCAGAAGAAGAACAACAAGAAGAAGAAATATCTCGAAATATGTCCGTCAGGCCCCTTCCCTTGAGATAAATCTGCAAATATCTCGGAAACGAAGCGAGCTATGGCAAAATGTTAAGAGACCTTTTTTGTAGAGAATTAAGTTTCCTACTTTTTATGTTCTATGATATTTTTTGATCAGATGCGTAGTTCTCGAGATATATCAAGATATTTAAAAGTTCCGAAGCCGCACCAACATAATAGAGATACAGAAACACCGTGGCCCCTTTCTTTGATATAACTCTGCACTAGTGCGAGCCGCAAATGCCACTTCCAGCTTAGCTGTGCAGAAGAAGAACAACAACAAGAAGAAATATCTCGAAATATGTCCGTCAGGCCCCTTCCCTTGAGATAAATCTGAAAATATCTCGGAAACGAAGAGAGCTATGGCAAAATGTTAAGAGACCTTTTTTGTAGAGAATGAAGTTTCCTACTTTTTGTGTTCTATGATATTCTTTGATCAGATGCGTAGTTCTCGAGATATATCAAGATATTTAAAAGTTCCGAAGCCGCACCAACATAATAGAGATACAGAAACACCGTGGCCCCTTTCTTTGAGATAACTCTGCACTAGTGCGAGCCGCAAATGCCACTTCCAGCTTAGCTGTGCAGAAGAAGAACAACAAGAAGAAGAAATATCTCGAAATATGTCCGTCAGGCCCCTTCCCTTGAGATAAATCTGCAAATATCTCGGAAACGAAGAGAGCTATGGCAAAATGTTAAGAGACCTTTTTTGTAGAGAATGAAGTTTCCTACTTTTTATGTTCTATGATATTCTTTGATCAGATGCGTAGTTCTCGAGATATATCAAGATATTTAAAAGTTCCGAAGCCGCACCAACATAATAGAGATACAGAAACACCGTGGCCCCTTTCTTTGAGATAACTCTGCACTATTGCGAGCTGCAAATGCCACTTCCAGCTTAGCTGTGCAGAAGAAGAACAACAAGAAGAAGAAATATCTCGAAATATGTCCGTCAGGCCCTTTCCCTTCAGATATATCTGCAAATATCTCGGAAACGAAGCGAGCTATGGCAAAATGCTAAGAGACCTTTTTTGTAGAGAATTATGTTTCCTACAATTTATGTTCTATGATATTTTTTCATCAGAAGCGTAGTTTTCGAGATATATCGAGATATTTAAAAGTTCCGAAGCCGCACCAACATAATGGAGATACAGAAACACCGTGGCCCCTTTCTTTGAGATAACTCTGCACTAGTGCGAGCCGCAAATGCCACTTCCAGCTTAGCTGTGCAGAAGAAGAACAACAAGAAGAAGAAATATCTCGAAATATGTCCGTCAGGCCCCTTCCCTTGAGATAAATCTGCAAATATCTCGGAAACGAAGCGAGCTATGGCAAAATGTTAAGAGACCTTTTTTGTAGAGAATTAAGTTTCCTACTTTTTATGTTCTATGATATTTTTTGATCAGATGCGTAGTTCTCGAGATATATCAAGATATTTAAAAGTTCCGAAGCCGCACCAACATAATAGAGATACAGAAACACCGTGGCCCCTTTCTTTGAGATAACTCTGCACTAGGGCGAGCCGCAAATGCCACTTCCAGCTTAGCTGTGCAGAAGAAGAACAACAAGAAGAAGAAATATCTCGAAATATGTCCGTCAGGCCCCTTCCCTTGAGATAAATCTGCAAATATCTCGGAAACGAAGCGAGCTATGGCAAAATGTTACGAGACCTTTTTTGTAGAGAATTAAGTTTCCTACTTTTTATGTTCTATGATATTTTTTGATCAGATGCGTAGTTCTCGAGATATATCAAGATATTTAAAAGTTCCGAAGCCGCACCAACATAATAGAGATACAGAAACACCGTCGCCCCTTTCTTTGAGATAACTTTGCACTATTGCGAGCTGTAAATGCCACTTCCAGCTTAGCTGTGCAGAAGAAGTACAACAAGAAGAAGAAATATCTCGAAATATGTCCGTCAGGCCCCTTCCCTTGAGATATATCTGCAAATATCTCGGAAACGAAGCGAGCTATGGCAAAATGTTAAGAGACCTTTTTTGTAGAGAATTATGGTTCCTACAATTTATGTTCTATGATATTTTTTGATCAGAAGCGTAGTTTTCGAGATATATCGAGATATTTAAAAGTTCCGAAGCCGCACCAACATAATAGAGATACAGAAACACCGTGGCCCCTTTCTTTGAGATAACTCTGCACTAGTGCGAGCCGCAAATGCCACTTCCAGCTTAGCTGTGCAGAAGAAGAACAACAAGAAGAAGAAATATCTCGAAATATGTCCGTCAGGCCCCTTCCCTTGAGATAAATCTGCAAATATCTCGGAAACGAAGCGAGCTATGGCAAAATGTTAAGAGACCTTTTTTGTAGAGAATTAAGTTTCCTACTTTTTATGTTCTATGATATTTTTTGATCAGATGCGTAGTTCTCGAGATATATCAAGATATTTAAAAGTTCCGAAGCCGCACCAACATAATAGAGATACAGAAACACAGTGGCCCCTTTCTTTGAGATAACTCTGCACTATTGCGAGCTGCAAATGCCACTTCCAGCTTAGCTGTGCAGAAGAAGAACAACAAGAAGAAGAAATATCTCGAAATATGTCCGTCAGGCCCCTTCCCTTGAGATAAATCTGCAAATATCTCGGAAACGAAGCGAGCTATGGCAAAATGTTAAGAGACCTTTTTTGTAGAGAATTAAGTTTCCTACTTTTTATGTTCTATGATATTTTTTGATCAGATGCGTAGTTCTCGAGATATATCAAGATATTTAAAAGTTCCGAAGCCGCACCAACATAATAGAGATACAGAAACACCGTGGCCCCTTTCTTTGAGATAACGCTGCACTAGTGCGAGCCGCAAATGCCACTTCCAGCTTAGCTGTGCAGAAGAAGAACAACAAGAAGAAGAAATATCTCGAAATATGTCCGTCAGGCCCCTTCCCTTGAGATAAATCCGCAAACATCTCGGAAACGAAGCGAGCGATGGCAAAATGTTAAGAGACCTTTTTTGTAGAGAATTAAGTTTCCTACTTTTTATGTTCTATGATATTTTTTGATCAGATGCGTAGTTCTCGAGATATATCAAGATATTTAAAAGTTCCGAAGCCGCACCAACATAATAGAGATACAGAAACACAGTGGCCCCTTTCTTTGAGATAACTCTGCACTATTGCGAGCTGCAAATGCCACTTCCAGCTTAGCTGTGCAGAAGAAGAACAACAAGAAGAAGAAATATCTCGAAATATGTCCGTCAGGCCCTTTCCCTTCAGATAAATCTGCAAATATCTCGGAAACGAAGCGAGCTATGGCAAAATGCTAAGAGACCTTTTTTGTAGAGAATTATGTTTCCTACAATTTATGTTCTATGATATTTTTTGATCAGAAGCGTAGTTTTCGAGATATATCGAGATATTTAAAAGTTCCGAAGCCGCACCAACAGAATAGAGATACAGAAACACCGTGGCTCCTTTCTTTGAGATAACTCTGCACTATTGCGAGCTGCAAATGCCACTTCCAGCTTAGCTGTGCAGAAGAAGAACAACAAGAAGAAGAAATATCTCGAAATATGTCCGTCAGGCCCTTTCCCTTCAGATATATCTGCAAATATCTCGGAAACGAAGCGAGCTATGGCAAAATGCGAAGAGACCTTTTTTGTAGAGAATTATGTTTCCTACAATTTATGTTCTATGATATTTTTTCATCAGAAGCGTAGTTTTCGAGATATATCGAGATATTTAAAAGTTCCGAAGCCGCACCAACATAATAGAGATACAGAAACACCGTGGCCCCTTTCTTTGAGATAACTCTGCACTAGTGCGAGCCGCAAATGCCACTTCCAGCTTAGCTGTGCAGAAGAAGAACAACAAGAAGAAGAAATATCTCGAAATATGTCCGTCAGGCCCCTTCCCTTGAGATGAATCTGCAAATATCTCGGAAAGGAAGCGAGCTATGGCAAAATGTTAAGAGACCTTTTTTGTAGAGAATTAAGTTTCCTACTTTTTATGTTCTATGATATTTTTTGATCAGATGCGTAGTTCTCGAGATATATCAAGATATTTAAAAGTTCCGAAGCCGCACCAACATAATACAGATACAGAAACACCGTGGCCCCTTTCTTTGAGATAACGCTGCACTAGTGCGAGCCGCAAATGCCACTTCCAGCTTAGCTGTGCAGAAGAAGAACAACAAGAAGAAGAAATATCTCGAAATATGTCCGTCAGGCCCCTTCCCTTGAGATAAATCTGCAAATATCTCGGAAACGAAGCGAGCTATGGCAAAATGTTAAGAGACCTTTTTTGTAGAGAATTAAGTTTCCTACTTTTTATGTTCTATGATATTTTTTGATCAGATGCGTAGTTCTCGAGATATATCAAGATATTTAAAAGTTCCAAAGCCGCACCAACATAATAGAGATACAGAAACACCGTGGCCCCTTTCTTTGAGATAACTCTGCACTATTGCGAGCTGGAAATGCCACTTCCAGTTTAGCTGTGCAGAAGAAGAACAACAAGAAGAAGAAATATCTCGAAATATGTCCGTCAGGCCCTTTCCCTTCAGATATATCTGCAAATATCTCGGAAACGAAGCGAGCTATGGCAAAATGCTAAGAGACCTTTTTTGTAGAGAATTATGTTTCCTACAATTTATGTTCTATGATATTTTTTCATCAGAAGCGTAGTTTTCGAGATATATCGAGATATTTAAAAGTTCCGAAGCCGCACCAACATAATAGAGATACAGAAACACCGTGGCCCCTTTCTTTGAGATAACTCTGCACTAGTGCGAGCCGCAAATGCCACTTCCAGCTTAGCTGTGCAGAAGAAGAACAACAAGAAGAAGAAATATCTCGAAATATGTCCGTCAGGCCCCTTCCCTTGAGATAAATCTGCAAATATCTCGGAAACGAAGCGAGCTATGGCAAAATGTTAAGAGACCTTTTTTGTAGAGAATTAAGTTTCCTACTTTTTATGTTCTATGATATTTTTTGATCAGATGCGTAGTTCTCGAGATATATCAAGATATTTAAAAGTTCCGAAGCCGCACCAACATAATAGAGATACAGAAACACAGTGGCCCCTTTCTTTGAGATAACTCTGCACTATTGCGAGCTGCAAATGCCACTTCCAGCTTAGCTGTGCAGAAGAAGAACAACAAGAAGAAGAAATATCTCGAAATATGTCCGTCAGGCCCCTTCCCTTGAGATAAATCTGCAAATATCTCGGAAACGAAGCGAGCTATGGCAAAATGTTAAGAGACCTTTTTTGTAGAGAATTAAGTTTCCTACTTTTTATGTTCTATGATATTTTTTGATCAGATGCGTAGTTCTCGAGATATATCAAGATATTTAAAAGTTCCGAAGCCGCACCAACATAATAGAGATACAGAAACACCGTGGCCCCTTTCTTTGAGATAACGCTGCACTAGTGCGAGCCGCAAATGCCACTTCCAGCTTAGCTGTGCAGAAGAAGAACAACAAGAAGAAGAAATATCTCGAAATATGTCCGTCAGGCCCCTTCCCTTGAGATAAATCCGCAAACATCTCGGAAACGAAGCGAGCGATGGCAAAATGTTAAGAGACCTTTTTTGTAGAGAATTAAGTTTCCTACTTTTTATGTTCTATGATATTTTTTGATCAGATGCGTAGTTCTCGAGATATATCAAGATATTTAAAAGTTCCGAAGCCGCACCAACATAATAGAGATACAGAAACACAGTGGCCCCTTTCTTTGAGATAACTCTGCACTATTGCGAGCTGCAAATGCCACTTCCAGCTTAGCTGTGCAGAAGAAGAACAACAAGAAGAAGAAATATCTCGAAATATGTCCGTCAGGCCCTTTCCCTTCAGATAAATCTGCAAATATCTCGGAAACGAAGCGAGCTATGGCAAAATGCTAAGAGACCTTTTTTGTAGAGAATTATGTTTCCTACAATTTATGTTCTATGATATTTTTTGATCAGAAGCGTAGTTTTCGAGATATATCGAGATATTTAAAAGTTCCGAAGCCGCACCAACAGAATAGAGATACAGAAACACCGTGGCTCCTTTCTTTGAGATAACTCTGCACTATTGCGAGCTGCAAATGCCACTTCCAGCTTAGCTGTGCAGAAGAAGAACAACAAGAAGAAGAAATATCTCGAAATATGTCCGTCAGGCCCTTTCCCTTCAGATATATCTGCAAATATCTCGGAAACGAAGCGAGCTATGGCAAAATGCGAAGAGACCTTTTTTGTAGAGAATTATGTTTCCTACAATTTATGTTCTATGATATTTTTTCATCAGAAGCGTAGTTTTCGAGATATATCGAGATATTTAAAAGTTCCGAAGCCGCACCAACATAATAGAGATACAGAAACACCGTGGCCCCTTTCTTTGAGATAACTCTGCACTAGTGCGAGCCGCAAATGCCACTTCCAGCTTAGCTGTGCAGAAGAAGAACAACAAGAAGAAGAAATATCTCGAAATATGTCCGTCAGGCCCCTTCCCTTGAGATGAATCTGCAAATATCTCGGAAAGGAAGCGAGCTATGGCAAAATGTTAAGAGACCTTTTTTGTAGAGAATTAAGTTTCCTACTTTTTATGTTCTATGATATTTTTTGATCAGATGCGTAGTTCTCGAGATATATCAAGATATTTAAAAGTTCCGAAGCCGCACCAACATAATACAGATACAGAAACACCGTGGCCCCTTTCTTTGAGATAACGCTGCACTAGTGCGAGCCGCAAATGCCACTTCCAGCTTAGCTGTGCAGAAGAAGAACAACAAGAAGAAGAAATATCTCGAAATATGTCCGTCAGGCCCCTTCCCTTGAGATAAATCTGCAAATATCTCGGAAACGAAGCGAGCTATGGCAAAATGTTAAGAGACCTTTTTTGTAGAGAATTAAGTTTCCTACTTTTTATGTTCTATGATATTTTTTGATCAGATGCGTAGTTCTCGAGATATATCAAGATATTTAAAAGTTCCAAAGCCGCACCAACATAATAGAGATACAGAAACACCGTGGCCCCTTTCTTTGAGATAACTCTGCACTATTGCGAGCTGGAAATGCCACTTCCAGTTTAGCTGTGCAGAAGAAGAACAACAAGAAGAAGAAATATCTCGAAATATGTCCGTCAGGCCCTTTCCCTTCAGATATATCTGCAAATATCTCGGAAACGAAGCGAGCTATGGCAAAATGCTAAGAGACCTTTTTTGTAGAGAATTATGGTTCCTACAATTTATGTTCTATGATATTTTTTGATCAGAAGCGTAGTTTTCAAAGATATATCGAGATATTTAAAAGTTCCGAAGCCGCACCAACATAATAGAGATACAGAAACACCGTGGCCCCTTTCTTTGAGATAACGCTGCACTAGTGCGAGCCGCAAATGCCACTTCCAGCTTAGCTGTGCAGAAGAAGAACAACAAGAAGAAGAAATATCTCGAAATATGTCCGTCAGGCCCCTTCCCTTGAGATAAATCCGCAAATATCTCGGAAACGAAGCGAGCTATGGCAAAATGTTACGAGACCTTTTTTGTAGAGAATTAAGTTTCCTACTTTTTATGTTCTATGATATTTTTTGATCAGATGCGTAGTTCTCGAGATATATCAAGATATTTAAAAGTTCCGAAGCCGCACCAACATAATAGAGATACAGAAACACCGTGGCTCCTTTCTTTGAGATAACTCTGCACTATTGCGAGCTGGAAATACCACTTCCAGTTTAGCTGTGCAGAAGAAGAACAACAAGAAGAAGAAATATCTCGAAATATGTCCGTTAGGCCCCTTCCCTTCAGATAAATCTGCAAATATCTCGGAAACGAAGCGAGCTATGGCAAAATGTTAAGAGACCTTTTTTGTAGAGAATTAAGTTTCCTACTTTTTATGTTCTATGATATTTTTTCATCAGAAGCGTAGTTTTCGAGATATATCGAGATATTTAAAAGTTCCGAAGCCGCACCAACATAATAGAGATACAGAAACACCGTGGCCCCTTTCTTTGAGATAACTCTGCACTAGTGCGAGCCGCAAATGCCACTTCCAGCTTAGCTGTGCAGAAGAAGAACAACAAGAAGAAGAAATATCTCGAAATATGTCCGTCAGGCCCCTTCCCTTGAGATAAATCTGCAAATATCTCGGAAACGAAGCGAGCTATGGCAAAATGTTAAGAGACCTTTTTTGTAGAGAATTAAGTTTCCTACTTTTTATGTTCTATGATATTTTCTGATCAGATGCGTAGTTCTCGAGATATATCAAGATATTTAAAAGTTCCGAAGCCGCACCAACATAATAGAGATACAGAAACACCGTGGCCCCTTTCTTTGAGATAACTCTGCACTAGGGCGAGCCGCAAATGCCACTTCCAGCTTAGCTGTGCAGAAGAAGAACAACAAGAAGAAGAAATATCTCGAAATATGTCCGTCAGGCCCCTTCCCTTGAGATAAATCTGCAAATATCTCGGAAACGAAGCGAGCTATGGCAAAATGTTACGAGACCTTTTTTGTAGAGAATTAAGTTTCCTACTTTTTATGTTCTATGATATTTTTTGATCAGATGCGTAGTTCTCGAGATATATCAAGATATTTAAAAGTTCCGAAGCCGCACCAACATAATAGAGATACAGAAACACTGTCGCCCCTTTCTTTGAGATAACTTCGCACTATTGCGAGCTGTAAATGCCACTTCCAGCTTAGCTGTGCAGAAGAAGTACAACAAAAAGAAGAAATATCTCGAAATATGTCCGTCAGGCCCCTTCCCTTGAGATATATCTGCAAATATCTCGGAAACGAAGCGAGCTATGGCAAAATGTTAAGAGACCTTTTTTGTAGAGAATTATGGTTCCTACAATTTATGTTCTATGATATTTTTTGATCAGAAGCGTAGTTTTCGAGATATATCGAGATATTTAAAAGTTCCGAAGCCGCACCAACATAATAGAGATACAGAAACACCGTGGCCCCTTTCTTTGAGATAACTCTGCACTAGTGCGAGCCGCAAATGCCACTTCCAGCTTAGCTGTGCAGAAGAAGAACAACAAGAAGAAGAAATATCTCGAAATATGTCCGTCAGGCCCCTTCCCTTGAGATAAATCTGCAAATATCTCGGAAAGGAAGCGAGCTATGGCAAAATGTTAAGAGACCTTTTTTGTAGAGAATTAAGCTTCCTACTTTTTATGTTCTATGATATTTTTTGATCAGATGCGTAGTTCTCGAGATATATCAAGATATTTAAAAGTTCCGAAGCCGCACCAACATAATAGAGATACAGAAACACCGTGGCCCCTTTCTTTGAGATAACTCTGCACTAGTGCGAGCCGCAAATGCCACTTCCAGCTTAGCTGTGCAGAAGAAGAACAACAAGAAGAAGAAATATCTCGAAATATGTCCGTCAGGCCCCTTCCCTTGAGATAAATGTGCAAATATCTCGGAAACGAAGCGAGCTATGGCAAAATGTTAACAGACCTTTTTTGTAGAGAATTAAGTTTCCCACTTTTTATGTTCTATGATATTTTTTGATCAGATGCGTAGTTCTCGAGATATATCAAGATATTTAAAAGTTCCGAAGCCGCACCAACATAATAGAGATACAGAAACACCGTGGCCCCTTTCTTTGAGATAACTCTGCACTATTGCGAGCTGCAAATGCCACTTCCAGCTTAGCTGTGCAGAGGAAGAACAACAAGAAGAAGAAGTATCTCGAAATATGTCCGTCAGGCCCGTTCCTTTGAGCTGAATCTGCACATATCTCGGAAACGAAACGAGCTATGGCAAAATGTTAAGAGACGTTTTTTGTACAGAATTATGTTTCCTACAATTTATGTTCTATGATATTTTTTGATCAGAAGCGTAGTTTTCGAGATATATCAAGATATTTAAAAGTTCCGAAGCCGCACCAACATAATAGAGATACAGAAACACCGTGGCCCCTTTCTTCGAGATAACTCTGCACTAGTGCGAGCCGCAAATGCCACTTCCAGCTTAGCTGTGCAGAAGAAGAACAACAAGAAGAAGAAATATCTCGAAATATGTCCGTCAGGCCCCTTCCCTTGAGATAAATCTGCAAATATCTCGGAAACGAAGCGAGCTATGCTAAAATGTTAAGAGACCTTTTTGTAGAGAATTAAGTTTCCTACTTTTTATGTTCTATGGTATTTTTTGATCAGCGGCGTAGTTCTCGAGATATATCAAGATATTTAAAAGTTCCGAAGCCGCACCAACATAATAGAGATACAGAAACACCGTAGCCCCTTTCTTTGAGATTACTCTGCACTATTGCGAGCTGCAAATGCCACTTCCAGCTTAGCTGTGCAGAGGAAGAACAACAAGAAGAAGAAATATCTCGAAATATGTCCGTCAGGCCCGTTCCTTTGAGCTGAATCTGCAAATATCTCGGAAACGAAGCGAGCTATGGCAAAATGTTAAGAGACGTTTTTTGTAGAGAATTATGTTTCCTACAATTTATGTTCTATGATATTTTTTGATCAGAAGCGTAGTTTTCGAGATATATCGAGATATTTAAAAGTTCCGAAGCCGCACCAACATAATAGAGATACAGAAACACCGTGGCCCCTTTCTCTGAGATAACTCTGCACTAGTGCGAGCCGCAAATGCCACTTCCAGCTTAGCTGTGCAGAAGAAGGACAACAAGAAGAAGAAATATCTCGAAATATGTCCGTCAGGCCCCTTCCCTTGAGATAAATCTGCAAGTATCTCGGAAACCCAGCGAGCTATGGCAAAATGTTAAGAGACCTTTTTTGTAGAGAATTATGTCTCCTACAAGTTATGTTCTATGATATTTTTTGATCAGAAGCGTAGTTTTCGAGATATATCGAGATATTCAAAAGTTCCGAAGCCGCACCAACATAATAGAGATACAGAAACACCGTGGCCCCTTTCTTTGAGATAACTCTGCACTAGTGCGAGCCGCAAATGCGACTTCCAGCTTAGCTGTGCAGAAGAAGGACAACAAGAAGAAGAAATATCTCGAAATATGTCCGTCAAGCCCCTTCACTTGAGATAAATCTGCAAATATCTCGGAAACGAAGCAAGCTATGGCAAAATGTTAAGAGACCTTTTTTGTAGAGAATTAAGTTTCCTACTTTTTATGTTCTATGATATTTTTTGATCAGATGCGTAGTTCTCGAGATATATCAAGATACTTAAAAGTTCCGAAGCCGCACCAACATAATAGAGACACAGAAACACCGTGGCCCCTCTCTTTGAGATAACTCTGCACTATTGCGAGCTGCAAATGCCACTTCCAGCTTAGCTGTGCAGAGGAAGCACAACAAGAAGAAGAAATATCTCGAAATATGTCCGTCAGGCCCGTTCCTTTGAGCTGAATCTGCAAATATCTCGGAAACGAAGCGAGCTATGGCAAAATGTTAAGAGACGTTTTTTGTAGAGAATTATGTTTCCTACAATTTATGTTCTATGATGTTTTTTGATCAGAAGCGTAGTTTTCGAGATATATCGAGATATTTAAAAGTTCCGAAGCCGCACCAACATAATAGAGATACAGAAACAACGTGGCCCCTTTCTTTGAGATAACTCTGCACTAGTGCGAGCCGCAAATGCCACTTCCAGCTTAGCTGTGCAGAAGAAGGACAACAAGAAGAAGAAATATCTCGAACTATGTCCGTCAGGCCCCTTCACTTGAGATAAATGTGCAAATATCTCGGAAACGAAGCGAGCTATTGCAAAATGTTGAGGGACCTTTTTTGTAGAGAATTACGTTTCCTACTATTTATGTTCTATGATATTTTTTGATCAGATGCGTAGTTCTCGAGATATATCAAGATATTTAAAAGTTCCGAAGCCGCACCAACATAATAGAGATACAGAAACAACGTGGCCCCTTTCTTTGAGATAACTCTGCACTAGTGCGAGCCGCAAATGCCACTTCCAGCTTAGCTGTGCAGAAGAAGGACAACAAGAAGAAGAAATATCTCGAAATATGTCCGTCAGGCCCCTTCACTTGAGATAAATCTGCAAATATCTCGGAAACGAAGCGAGCTATGGCAAAATGTTAAGAGACCTTTTTTGTAGCGAATTAAGTTTCCTACTTTGTATGTTCTATGATATTTTTTGATCAGATGCGTAGTTCTCGAGATATATCAAGATATTTAAAAGTTCCGAAGCCGCACCAACATAATAGAGATACAGAAACACCGTGGCCCCTCTCTTTGAGATAACTCTGCACTATTGCGAGCTGGAAATGCCACTTCCAGCTTAGCTATGCAGAAGAAGAACAACAAGAAGAAGAAATATCTCGAAATATGTCCGTCAGGCCCCTTCCCTTGAGATAAATGTGCAAATATCTCGGAAACGAAGCGAGCTATGGCAAAATGTTAACAGACCTTTTTTGTAGAGAATTAAGTTTGACACTTTTTATGTTCTATGATATTTTTTGATCAGATGCGTAGTTCTCGAGATATATCAAGATATTTAAAAGTTCCGAAGCCGCACCAACATAATAGAGATACAGAAACACCGTGGCCCCTTTCTTTGAGATAACTCTGCACTATTGCGAGCTGCAAAGGCCACTTCCAGCTTAGCTGTGCAGAGGAAGAACAACAAGAAGAAGAAGTATCTCGAAATATGTCCGTCAGGCCCGTTCCTTTGAGCTGAATCTGCACATATCTCGGAAACGAAGCGAGCTATGGCAAAATGTTAAGAGACGTTTTTTGTACAGAATTATGTTTCCTACAATTTATGTTCTATGATATTTTTTGATCAGAAGCGTAGTTTTCGAGATATATCGAGATATTTAAAAGTTCCGAAGCCGCACCAACATAATAGAGATACAGAAACACCGTGGCCCCTTTCTTTGAGATAACTCTGCACTAGTGCGAGCCGCAAATGCCACTTCCAGCTTAGCTGTGCAGAAGAAGAACAACAAGAAGAAGAAATATCTCGAAATATGTCCGTTAGGCCGCTTCCCTTGAGATAAATGTGCAAATATCTCGGAAACGAAGCGAGCTATTGCAAAATGTTGAGGGACCTTTTTTGTAGAGAATTAAGTTTCCTACTATTTATGTTCTATGATATTTTTTGATCAGATGCGTAGTTCTCGAGATATATCAAGATATTTAAAAGTTCCGAAGCCGCACCAACATAATAGAGATACAGACACACCGTGGCCCCTTTCTTTGAGATAACTCTGCGCTATTGCGAGCTGCAAACGCCACTTCCAGTTTAGCTGTGCAGAAGAAGAACAACAAGAAGAAGAAATATCTCGAAATATGTCCGGCAGGCCCCTTCCCTTGAGATATATCTGCAAATATCTCGGAAACGAAACAAGCTATGGCAAAATGTTAAGAGACGTTTTTTGTAGAGAATTATGTATCCTACAATTTATGTTCTATGATATTTTTTGATCAGAAGCGTAGTTTTCGAGATATATCGTGATATTTAAAAGTTCCGAAGCCGCACCAACATAATAGAGATACAGAAGCACCGTGGCCCCTTTCTTTGAGATAACTCTGCACTAGCGCGAGCCGCAAATGCCACTTCCAGCTTAGCTGTGCAGAAGAAGAACAACAAGAAGAAGAAATATCTCGAAATATGTCCGTCAGGCCCCTTCCCTTGAGATAAATCTGCAAATATCTCGGAAACAAAGCGAGCTATGGCAAAATGTTAAGAGACCTTTTTTGTAGAGAATTAAGTTTCCTACTTTCTATGTTCTATGATATTTTTTGATCAGATGCGTAGTTCTCGAGATATATCAAGATATTTAAAAGTTCCGAAGCCGCACCAACATAATAGAGATACAGAAACACCGTGGCCCCTTTCTTTGAGTTCACTCTGCACTAGTGCGAGCCGCAAATGCCACTTCCAGCTTAGCTGTGCAGAAGAAGAACAACAAGAAGAAGAAATATCTCGAAATATGTCCGTCAGGCCCCTTCCCTTGAGATAAATCTGCAAATATCTCGGAAACGAAGCGAGCTATGGCAAAATGTTAAGAGACCTTTTTTGTAGAGAATTAAGTTTCCTACTTTCTATGTTCTATGATATTTTTTGATCAGATGCGTAGTTCTCGAGATATATCAAGATATTTAAAAGTTCCGAAGCCGCACCAACATAATAGAGATACAGAAACACCGTGGCCCCTTTCTTTGAGATAACTCTGCACTATTGCGAGCTGCAAATGCCACTTCCAGCTTAGCTGTGCAGAAGAAGAACAACAAGAAGAAGAAATATCTCGAAATATGTCCGCCAGGCCCCTTTCCTTGAGATAAATCTGCAAATATCTCGGAAACGAAGCGAGCTATGGCAAAATGTTAAGAGACTTTATTTGTAGAGAATTAAGTTTCCTACTTTTTATGTTCTATGATATTTTTTTATCAGAAGCGTAGTTCCCGAGATATATCAAGATATTTAAAAGTTCCGAAGCCGCACCAACATAATAGAGATACAGAAACACCGTGGCCCCTTTCTTTGAGATAACTCTGCGCTATTGCGAGCTGGAAACGCCACTTCCAGTTTAGCTGTGCAGAAGAAGAACAACAGGAAGAAGAAATATCTCGAAATATGTCCGTCAGGCCCCTTCCCTTGAGATATATCTGCAAATATCTCGGAAACGAAACAAGCTATGGCAAAATGTTAAGAGACCTTTTTTGTAGCGAATTAAGTTTCCTACTTTGTATGTTCTATGATATTTTTTGATCAGATGCGTAGTTCTCGAGATATATCAAGATATTTAAAAGTTCCGAAGCCGCACCAACATAATAGAGATACAGAAACACCGTGGCCCCTCTCTTTGAGATAACTCTGCACTATTGCGAGCTGGAAATGCCACTT